>NC_031775.1:18312694-18402483 GCF_001522545.3 Parus major
CCCCGATACCCCCGGGCACCGCGCCCGCGCAGACTTGGAGTCTCACAGCCGGCTGAAACAAACCCTGCCCCTCTCCCAGAGCCCCTCCTGTCAGGGCATCTTCAACCTGCCGAGAAGGTGTTCTCCACTCCTCTCCCGAAAGCTGATGCTGCTTCCACACAGCCGCGCTGCTCCAGAGATCTGGTCGGAAGGATTCAGACACAGATCAGCAGCTACGGCGTTCGGCTTCCCCAGGCTTCACATTCTGAAACGCCCAAGCAAGGTCAAGCAGACAGACACACAGAGTGGATTGGTACTCAGTGTCGTTGCACCTAGAAAGAATTGTTACAGATTATTTAAATAGAAGTCAAATAGGAAATTCTCTCTCTAGATTGGTAAGGACTCTGCTTACAATACCCAGCACTTGAAGAGGCAAAGTATGAGAAACTACCCTATAGGAATGGTAAAAGAACTAACCTATTTTAACTTTTCGGTTAGATATTAATCAAGTTAGATCTTCATCCCATGGTCTTCATAAAGCTTGGGAACACAATAAGCCAAGTCAAAGCAACTAGAAGGGTAATAATGAATTTGAGATGAACAATAATGACCACCATTAATTAATTGCTTTTTGAAGCTGCCTGTCAGATAGTATAAATTAAACTTTTGAATACTTACTTACATGTCAAGTGTTTGTGGGGCTTTTGCAAGTGCCTGAAAGAGGGAACTGAGGATACTTGCAAAGTCTCCACGAACCAAGGAAAGTCTACAGCAGAGAAATCAACACATAAAACATTAACATTAAATCAATGCTTTGTGGAGAAATGTCTTACGTTAAGCTAAGCTTTATCTTAAATCATATTTAAAAGCTCGTGCAGTATACAAATCAATATTGATGCCATCTAAAATACACCACTATCATCTGCACTGATAAATGCCAGTTTTCATCCAGGGCAAAGTGACTTCTTGGAAGAATTTCAAGGACTTACAATCTCTTCTGGCATCTCAGCAACTGAAGCCAAAGCTGTACTCTTCTGCCAGCTTCAGGCTCTGCTCCAGCACACTAAAACTGGTTTTAGATGCCATCATGTTCGTCATACAAGGAAGAGAAGTAAGGTCACCAGAATAATTTTTTCATTTGATTTCCAGGCTTTTAAGCTAAGCAGTTTTGTGTGTTTTCAGAAGATAGTAGCTTACACACAACACACCTGGAAAAAACTGGCCAACTTGGATGAGAACAGCACTAAATACGGGTGTCTTCCAGCTACTGAGATCATGTCTTTCATGTTAATGTAGTCACCATTCTTCCTGGAGCTGCTGTCCTTTATGGTCAGCAATGGTATAGTGAGGGAACATAGCCGACCATATGGAAGACAAAAATAACATAACTGCAGCATCTCTCAAACCTTGCAAAAGCCAATCAAAATGGAGGCATTTTAAATTTTCCACTTGAAATTCAAACTTCAGGAGAAAATACTTAAACCTTTCCTGCCCAGCCTGGTTTCCACATCTCTGAAGAGGCCCAACACAGGCTGTGAACCATCTGCCCTTGAGTTTACATGAGCAATACAAGCCTATAGCAACCATCTCCTTCCAACAGCTAACTTCTGCTCCACTATGCATAAAATACACGTTCACGTCATTCCCTTGGTTTCTTTGTCTAAAGGCCTTTTGAAAACTGAATGAAAATCAGTGCTTGTAAATGGGGAATAAAAAAGTGAGGTGTCTTTAATTTCCCAGACATGCTCAAGCTTTACAGTGACATCTCCCATCACTCTCCTAGCAGAAATACTTTGGAAGTAAATCAACAGTTTCCTGCAGGCTAGTGCAATTGTGAAACTATGGCTCATACTCCTTCTCTCCCTCCCCCCCCCAGCTTTGACTCATTTATTTGGCACAGCATGCTGAGCTATTAAATTATTGTAGGTTGTTCTTTTATAAAGGCACCCTGAGATGTCTCGATACAATAATGCTTCCTGAAACTGATGCTAATTGATAACTGTTTCTTGGTTTCATCAGAAGTCTTAGGTCATGTTCGTTTAGCATCAGGGCAGGATACTGGAGGACTGTTCCACCTTTCCATGTTTTCCAAACACTCATACATGAACACTGAAATATTTTCAAGCAAAACTCCTCCTAGAGTACTGTGTTTAAAATCCAATTCTTGATCCGTTCAGGACTCAAATACTTTTTTATCCCATGCTATGAGGCTGGTTACTGTAGAAACCCAGTCTGAGGTTGATCATATAGGAAAAAAAACTTTTAAAATTACAAAAAGTGGTTATTAACACTAAGCACTACTTTGATCAAACTGTCAAGCCTTTCATACAGTTACAGCTAGGGGGGCACTGAACAGATATTCTTCCTGTGGTAGATCTAATAGTAAAAGGACAGATCAAATTTTGATCCTGACAGTGACAAAGAATTTATCTGCCTGTCATACTTAATTAAGTTCTTATAGACATGTTTTTCCACAATCCCTGGGCTTTATTTTCCTATCCTTCTGTCAATTCCTTTTTTTTTCTACTTGTTAGATACATATAGTATCTATAAGTTTATATCTAAGTATATAAGTTTATATATATATTACCATATAAACTGCACAGTATCCACATTATGTATTTAATTTTTGATTACTTGAGAGCACTGAAAGAGCTAAACACAGTGTGTTTTCCCAAAATACTCATCCAAAAGTGCAATGTCAGAAACACTGACTACCATGAAGAAGCAACAAACCAGTACTAGGAGATTTCTCCATCTTGGCACCTAGAGAAGGGAACCAAGAAGCTATTTCTTTCAAGTCGGGAGGAAAGAAATCATTCTTGTGGAGAAAGTGCTATAGACTGTCCTGAAAACAAGGAGTTTAAGCAAGAGCTTAGGATTGTCCAATAAATAGATGTCAAGGCAAAACCAGGGATCTTGTGAAAAAAATGACAAGGGATTAGCATAAGTGAAGATGCTGTATGAGGGAAAGCAGAACAGACCAAGAGCCTGGGACAGGACCATGATGAGCCAATGTCCTTTGGTGACCTGACAAAGCTATCCCTCCTGGGAGCTGGCTGCACCAGGACTGCCCTCACCTGACCTTCCTGCTGCTTCTTGGCAATAAAATTCTGAGTTCCTCCAACAACAGTAGTTTGTGTCACTGTAAATGTAATATAGAGCCTTTTTGAAAATACATGAATCCACAAAAATTACCTGATTCCTGGCCATCAGATTGTTTCACTGAAAGCATAAACTAAACTATCAAAACCGCCATGAAATCGTAAATCACAGGTTCAATGTCTGGTGCCATTAGCAGTCAGCACCAAAATAAGTCTCAAACCATTGTTTCATCTGAAATTTTCACCTGCTTGCCTTTATTGCTGCAGGTTCCCATGGAACACAGAATGGCTATGCTGGAGCATTTCCACACAAAGAGGAAACAAGTTTTCCCAATATTTGCAAACAACAGGTGCTTTCTTGTTTCAGTTCTATTCAGAATCTCATGTCATCTTGCATCTAGTTACAGCAGCCCTCTAAACTGACAGAAAATAAAAGCTCAGTTTTTATGTCATTGTTCAAAGGGTTGTCTTGGAAGTGCCATGGATGCACTTTATTATTATTATTAGGTCAGAAAAAGGCACCTGGAGTGAGGGTCACTGTGGTACACACTGGCACTCGACTGTTGTACTTCCAGTAATGCAAGTTCCAAAACACAGTGAAATCCAAAGTTATAATTTCTGTACTCTCACAGACTGGCAGGGTTACAGGAGTGTGAGTGAGTGAGTGAGGATGTAAACCTCTCGCTGTGCCTCATGTGAGAGAGAGTCTGCAGCCCTGGTGTGCCTGTAGCAGGGCACCCAGCAGAGCTGTGCCGGCAGCTGCCATTCCACTGCCGCAGGAATATCCCCGCTAGCATCAGGGATGGCAAGAGGGATGATGACTCATGGTTATCTCATTTACAGAGACAATCCTTTTTGCCTGGAACCATACTATAACATAAACCAAACAGTTGTAACCCACAGGCACCTTGGCATTGAGGCTTAACATTTATCCCATTACTCAAGAGGCATTAATTTCCCCAAGGTATTAACAGATATTGGCATGATAAATCTCTTTGCATCAGTATAAGCAGTAAAATTCTTCTGAACTTTGAAGGCTGGATTTTCTAGCTTTTAAACAAACATTTGGGAGCTGCCTGGAAATGTTATGAACATGCACAAGGATATTCACACATCCCCCATCAGAATCTGAATGGTAGGGGGTAGATATTTTTCCAACAACCAGTTAGAGAAATAAATTGAAACTGGCAGCTGATAAATTAAAACCAGCTAACAAAATAGAAAACATCCTTTGTTGACTCTTTTCCAGGTCCATTTCCAGCAGATAATACACTACTATGATCATAACAATAAAAAGATTATTTTCATTCTAGTTTCTTAAAATTTGGTGTCAAGTAAAACAGCCCACATGAGAGATGTGTAACCTCAAATCCCTACTTGTTCATAAAGTTCATTCTGAACTTCCAGCCTGGGTTATGACCAAGGCAAGTTTCCTGCTCCCTGCCAGCTGCAGTACCCCTATAGCGACCTGGGGGAGGTGAATGTGTTGGAGGGCGATTCTGTCCAAGGTACAGTCAGATTTACCCTACAACTATTTCTGAAGTTTGTAAGTGACCTTAAAAAATACTGTTACCAACTGAATTAAAAATAGTAACAGCTAGATAAAGCTGTGATACATCCTAAATGACCAGTAAATATTTCTGAGGCTAAGCTTTCATTTAATTTTTTCATTCTTTATTACTCTTGGCTGCAGAGAACTTGAAAACATAACTACACTATACCCTAGAGGCTTCAAACCTGAAAAGAAAATGTAGTTTGCAAATGTAGAAAAGATGTTTCAAATATCATAATATTAGAAATAACTAATAAAGTAGAGAAACTAGCTCAAAATAAATAAGTGTTTGAGTTTCAGTATAAAAAGCAGCAAAATTGGACTGAAAAAAGTGTATCTTCCTTGAGCAGTATCAAATCTTGTATGCTTTGAGTTCAGTACCTAAGTGACAACGAGAGGGCCTCGGTTGTTTCATAGGTTCAGAATAGAGACACTATAGCTAATGTTACTGGTGGGTTGGCCCCAGTGCCATCAGGGGAAATGGTGACCTGAGAGTTTTCAGTCTCTGAAATCATCATGTGAAAATCTGTCAGTGAAGAGATGGCAAAAATCATGACCATTATTCAGTTATGAATATAAGCATTATTCAGCTTATGAATGTAAGCATGAAGGCACACCAAAGTTAATGAAGAGAAGATCACATTCAATGGAATAACAATTAATTTTGTCATTATAGGAATTAGTATAAAAATATCAGGACTTATAAGGGACTTCACCTCTAAGTTAACCTGTATTATGTTAAATGATCTACATAATCTGATTTACTTTCAGCACCATATGTTACTAAATTGTAATCACTAGAAACCAGGAAATATGATCCTAGGCTAATTCAAGAGATCTGGATTCACACTATACTGTAACTTTAAATATATGGTATCATGACCATAAAAGAGAGCACTCAGATAGTCAGGTCACACATCTTCATTTGCGCCATGGTTTATAGAGGCACGTTTGCCCCGTATTCCATCCATCTAACAGGATGTGTTTTTCTATTACACACGCACACGTCTCTACATTTAAAGAGCATTACATTAAAAATGAAATCAAGAGTTTGCCTGTGAGGAAATGTTAGGACCGAAATTGCCCCATGCATTTTTTATTTGCTCACTGATATGCCTTAAAAGTCTCATTCAGGAACAGTTAGGAATGAGTGTCAGAACTAGTGCTGGAACTTGTAAATTCCTAGGATTCAACCCAAAGATGTAACCTCAAAATCACCTACCTGAGACTCACGAAGGACTCTGTTTTTCCTGTGCATTGAGCAAGCCTAGAGTCCAGTAAATGCAAGAATATGCAATTACATGTACAAACACGCTGAACAGAGGGGGTGATTTCAGATTGAGAAGCTAAACCTTGTTTGTGTTTTGAGTGCCTAATACTACGATACTGTTCTTTAATGTAGGCTTTGTCATTTCCTAAAACTTTTTTAAATTAAAATTTCAGAAGTGTACCATGTGGAGCCACACTGAGTGCTGCATAAGTTACAACAAGATTTTAAATGGCTGAAAATGATTTCTTAAAAGGGAAAGTCTGTTGTAGTCGTTACTGTAGATAGCTATGACCAAGATGCCAAGCATATTAGTACAACCTGGTTTTCATAAAAAAGCAAAAAACAAGCCCCAAAACAAGAAAAGCACACAGAAAAAAAACAAATGCCATAAATCATATGGGTTATTTAACTTTGGAATTTGATTGTAATTTGAAATTTTAAAGGACTAGAAAGTTCTCAAAATCATCATGGCAAACAAAAAGCAAAATGAAGGATGCTAAGTCTTGGCCAGCCCAGTAGGGATTCACCCTGTACACGAGGCCCCTGACCCTCCAATATCCTGCATGGCCCTGGGGCTCTGTACAGTGCAGAACGTGTTGGTCAAACGGACCACTCTGGAGATTCAGCAGAAAGTCTTCAGAAAGTGCTGAGGGTGCAGGTTCCTTTAGTTAGAGACTTAATGCATAGGCAGATGTGGATTGATTTTCCAAGGAAATGGGAACAAGGAACAACCCTCTCTTCCCTGAGGTCCCTGTTCAAAATGCCGTGTCATGACAGCTTTACAAAGTACACAGCGACACCATTTCTTTTCTGAAAGATACACTTTCCTATATGAAAGTGCAAAATCTTACATAAAGTTTATTTGAGGAGAAGAAACAGGGATTCTGTCATTACCCATTACATAGCACAAGGCTATAACTTGCACTTTCCTTAGTAAAAACAGAAACAACAGCATAAGATAACAGTAAACGGGACTCTACCTGTATAAAACATGTATTTATTTAAAAGGTTATAGAAGTAATGGAGATTTTTTTTTTCTTAGTGTTGCAAATGAAATCACCGAGGACAGTTTCATGTTTATTTTTCTCATTTTCAGATAGAAAAAATGATAGATTTCTGTTTTAGTGAAATTATGCTTACCTTTACACACATGCATAGAAATAATATAAACCCTTAGAAATTCATTCTACTATTCCTTTGTGCCTTGACTTCCATGAACTTAAAGAGCAGAAATCAGAGCCCAGGGGAGAAAGACAAGAGAAATTTTAAGTACCTAAAGCAGCTAACCAAAAGTAGGTTACCACAGTATTTTTAATTTATGCGTATTACAAGATGAGCTGACAGTCATGTATGTCTCCTATTATCAACGGCTAGGCAGTTTCTCTTTTAAGTTATCATGGTCAGTTCAGCTACTCTGAGTCTGTTTCTATTTGTTTGGGCTGTGGAGCATCCTGTATTTTAACTCAGAGAAATTTGCCTTCCTCTGAGTTTCTCTGAAGCAGCATGTATGAAGGAAACAGCTTCTTGTTTCTAACTACTGCAACTCAGAGCAATTCAATACAGCTGTTTCAGTTTTGTTAGTACATACAGCAGCATTTAACTAAAACTAAGAGCTCATTGAATACAAGCAAGGCCACACAAAGTGGAGTTTGATGCAGGGCAATAGTTGTGGAGCAGGCTCACCTCTCAATAATTGGAAGAGAAAACTCGGAAATATTTGCCTTTGTACTTTAGATTCTGACAAACAAAATTAATGAGATAAAACCTGAAATTACCTTTTTTTTTTTCCATTACACTTTCTACACTGAAACATTGGTCAGTTAACATCTGGGAGAAACTGGTTTGACTTATCCAGGTAAACAGAAATCAGGTAAATCAATGTTCTATCAACCTGTATTCATCAGTTTTAGAGCTCCAATATTTCTAAGTTAAACCAGACCTTTTCAGGCCTCCTATATCACAGCTCATGTAAACTAGGCACAGCTGGTCTCTCCACCAATAAATCAACCATTGAAGGAGTAACAAAATATATACAACTAAGGCACAGACAGGACAAAAGATGGTGATTGAAAGAGAAACTGTGCAGTGAACCTAAGAAGTCAATTTAGAGAGTCTTGACATATTTCATCAACATGTACTGAGGAAGTGCTCCCGTGGGGAAAGTGGTTTTGTCTTAAGTTTTTTATACTGATTCCACAGCAAATGCTTAAGGCATAAGGCATCTCTGAATGAAAAGCATGTCTGGTATATTAGAAAGCAGCAATGCCTCTAACTAATGACTGTAAGAAATAAGGTCCTAGAGCAGAGAGTTGTAGGGTATAGACATACAAGGTGTTGGCTTGTGCAGCCATTGCAGTGTGGGGGTATCACAGAAACAGCCTAAAGTGATAAGGGACTCCTGTGTAATACAGTTTGTCCTCCCCCTATGTAATAGTAACTACTTACATACCATTTTGTGGGGAATTTAACTATACTCTACTGACCACAATCCTAGCTCTACTGAGATCTGTTGTAGAGGCACTGTCTTCAGAGGCTGCTATACGTCTACATGGAAAAGATGCTTGATGTCAAATCAAATTAATCAAAAAATTGGCTGTTTGAAACAAAGCATACATAGCTTTCTGTGCCACTGGCCAGGAAACAAGAGAAAAGCACAGGTTAAAAGTACCTGACACTCAATAGAGTCTTCCAAGAAGCTAAGCTGGTACTGCCTTTGGTGAATCTACTTACTTTGCATGCCTAACACAATAATTCTAAATAAGATTCCACAGATTAGAGGACACGAAATTAAGCAGTCTACATTGAAGTACAATGCTAGACATTAAGCTGACGGTCCTCAATACCCAGCGCCTAAGATGCTAGTGGGAAACAGTGTCACAATAGTAAGACATTCACAAGAAAGGGCCATGGATTAAGTCCTTTGAACCTTGTTAGCTACATTAAGGAAACGCTGGTTGTCACCTGCTGACATCTTGTTCTGTAGAAGACTGGAAACAAAAATGCCTGCTCTGTCAGAACTGATTTCCAAGTCACTGGGAACTTGAAGTTTAAATAGACAGAGAATGACAGGAGACTAGTACAAACCAACTGGAACCACAATATCAGAGTGTGAAGTTAAGAGTAATAGCTTTTTCTAAGCTATTAAACAAAAAACCTCACATCACAACCCAGAAGTAACCTTAAAGCACCTACTGCCTTCAACACCTTCCATTTTGGATGTCAAAGATTTAACCTTACTTAAGTGTCCCACAGATCCCAAATTTATGGCTGTTAGCGTAGGAGTCTTGCTGTACAATATTAATCAAACTTTTTTTTGCTGGATGTTTTCAGACAAAGTTGATTTGCTCTGTTCATTCATTGTGAATCTAATCCAGTCTGTTTAAATACATCCTGAAATGCCATTGTATCTGTGTCAGCAATATACTTTTCCTCTTCAAACTTCCTGTGATTACCCATGAGAGAGAACTCCTGAAAATAGTTTTCCCTCCAAGAAATGCTTGAAATAAGATTGAAAAGAAGTTTTTATTGATTATTGCCATAAGAAACCTGCAGTGACTTCATAAAGATGACTCAGAACTTAAGCAGGGTGACTTAATGCCACTACACCATCCTACATGAGTCGGAATTCAAAATGTCTCTGCTATGAGATCACACTAAAGGTCTGTCCTGTGCACTCTTTTTAGTTTGTACTTCCAGCTCCCTCCCTGAACTTTGAGATTCACATTCTTCTTGTCTACATCTTATTGTGCCTCTCTGTGTCATTTCTCTGTCTGCTAATGAGCCTTTTGCAACCAAGTGTTCAAGTGCTTCCCTGAAGACTGCATAATGCAGACGTAAAAGCACAAGGGCTCCCATGAGGCACAGTGAAGGGACCTGAACTAAGGACATGCATCAATGCATGGGAGCAGTGAAAGCTCTTCAGGAGGACACCCTCAGGGCAGGACAAGCTCAGGCCTTGTCAATGTCCTGTCCAACAGCCACCTTTCCAGCACAAATGTTGAGTGAAATGTCAGGATTGATTTAAGATGTCTTACCTGTATAGGGGTCACCAGGATCTGCTTCCTGTGGAAATCAGGGTCCCAGGCCCACATTTTTTCTAGACTTTGGTACTGGGTGCTGCAGATTGGCTGCAAGTCACTGAGCAGAGTGGCAAACAGAGCCACTGTTGATGTTGATAGAGCCCACAGGAATGACCTTATTGCTCCAAGCTGTGCAATGAACCTGCGAAAGTTGCTTTGCTGCCATCCATGACCCATTACAAACCAGCAAGCAGTTCACATATGGCTCAGCCCGCAATCTCCTTAGTCAGCATCTAAAGCCAATCCCAGGTTTCAGAACTTGCAACATTTGGGAGAGGACTCTTGACCGAGTTTAAAGGCAAAGGCCACGGAGTAAAAAAAAGAGTGCACCACCTGTTCAACGTTTTTTCTCCCCTTCATGGTGTAAAAATGCTGACTCCACAGCTAGTAGTAGTAGAGGGTTTCATCAGCTGTACTGGACTCCAGTGAATAAACCCAGTGATTTTGTCACCAGCCAGTTTAGCTCAGAGCCTGGCTGAGGCAGCTGCTCAGTGTCTCCAGTATGTGAGCAGACATCTCTGAAGCACAGGACCTGGCAGTGACAGTTTTCCCTTTGCACATCATCTGCTTCACTGCTTTTGCACAAGGGTGATCTAAAGCTTAGCAAAGACTCTCAGCTGGAAATATTGCACACGTATTAGAATTACGGTAATGCTCTCCATTTGCAGAAAGCAATTTATTAGCTACTGGCTCAAGAACCTTTGGCTAACAATAGGAATTAAACCATCAGGTACCAAGAAGCAGAGCTGTGATGCCTTAGCAGGCATGGAGTATTTCTTATTTACATAGTTTGCTGCAGCAAAAGTGCTTCAACTATTTCCTATCTAGATGCCGGAAAAAAAATTCACTACAAATTAACTTGTTCATTACAAGTGAACTATGTTAGAAGAACATAGTTTGCTTTTCTTGCTCCAGTGCAAAATAAGCTTATGATTTATCTTTCTGTAATAGAAATGCAGTGTTGTTCATGGAAATAACTCATGTCTGTTTCTCTTAGTGTTGCATGGACATAAAGCACATGCTCTCCATTATCATTATTATTATTCATCTCAAAAAGGAGTAACTGAAAAACACATTTGCTATTAGAGACCCCAGAGGTGGTCTGTAATACAAAGTGAGTTGCTCAGAGTCACTAGCTAGGAACACAGCTCAAAGTCAGTTCTTACAGACCATGACCACAATATTTGACAGGCAGGAAGAGACCAAGGGAACTTTTGTCTGCTGGAAGCTGGCAGAGAGCCACAGGTAAGCTTAGCTGTGTACATTCCTTGCTCCCTGCAATGTAGTCATCACTAAACACCTGTGTCCTGACCTGGCTGAAAATCAGTTACCAGGCTGCTACATCTTACATCGGTTTGGTGTTTCCTCATTAAATCTCTATCCACTGAAAATCATAAATGTGTAATTTACTCTGATCCTGCAGGTGTTAGTCAGACTGCTAGGCCTGCAGATGAACTCCCAATAGTCTTTGGAAACTTCAGTCACATTGCTGTGTTGGTGCTCTGGGTCAATAGTCTAATAATTTTTTTTTTTCTCAAGACAGAAACAAGCAAGCAGGAACATTTTCTCAATCAAGGGAAATGGCCAACATGGTCAATGACAGACAGGAGAACATTAGTTATTCAATGCTACAACAGTATAAAGCCACTGAGATAAGGAAAAATAAAACTAGATCCTGGTCCATATGCCAGGAGAAATTGACTGTTGTTCAAGGCTCACACTTTCCAGGCTACAGTTCCAAAGTCCTACAACCCAACACGTACCAAACAACTCAGTCCATTTTCCCTGGAAGTCTTGGTGTAACAACTTACTCAAGATGCTCTTCCAGTGCTTCCAGACATTCTACAAACTCATTCCTGTGACACATACAGCGTATTTGCCACTCCAGAGATACTGTCACAAGCTATAATGACATACATGTGTGGATTAGGATCTCATGAGCCAAGTCAATGCCACCACTTGTTTACTGTGTTGGGATCTGCTAACCACAGCAAAGCTTGCCTCAGGCTTATGATGAACAAATTCATATGTACATAACTACCCGTGATAACAGTTTTCCTTTTCAAGAGTTCAGGTAACATTTGGTCAATGCTCTCAGGCACATGGTGTGACTCTTAGCAATGGTCCTGTGCAGGACTAAGAGTTGGATTTGATGATCGTTGTGAATTCCTTTCATTTCAGGATAGTCTCTGATTCTATGATATGTATATATACATACAACTGTGTTGGAGTTGAGGTGTTAAGAAAACTGTTAATAAGCATTTATTTATTGTTTAGTAAATATAAGAGTATTTACAGATTATGTAATCAACATTATCACAAAGCATAGGAGAAGTGCTAAAATATTTATAATGTTAAACCAAATCCCTTTTATCATTGAAAAAGGTTGAACTTTTTGCAAATGGCAGTAAACTTCAAAAAAATGTGGGGACCCTCACAACTATTTCACATAGCCTTCAAATATTTTTTTATCTGACTAACACTGATCAGTAGTGCCTTTAATATCTTTTTTCCTGGCAGATGTCAGTATTCCTTCGCCTCTGCACACTTTTACTCCTCCACTCCCTCAGAAGTGATAAAAACCTTCTGCACTTTGATAATGAAATATTTAGTTCAAATGAAAAATCACCTTGTAATAAAGCAAGTGTAAGCCAGATCAGAAAAAAAAATCAATTAATCAGGGAGGATTTTTATTAGTCAATGATGTAACTAATTAAAACCATTGATTGATAAACATAACACAGCAACAAAGTTATCTTACTCCTAACCCAGCAAAATGGTCTGCCTTCTGCACATGCAGATAGTATGGGATGACCTGCTTACAGATAAGTCTGCAACTGCTGACCAATCTATTTTTACTTAGTGGTAGTATTTCCCCAGCTCAGCAGTTCTGACGGATCACAGCTTTGAGTCTGAGGCATTTGTGAACCATCTCTTTGTTAGTCACAAATAGCAAAGTGCACATCGATAAATCACACCCTTTGTCTCTTTCTTTTCCCTCCCCCCACACAGTTGATGCTTTTTCTTGTGATACCAGCCCAGGCTGAACACTATTAACCTGGAAGAAATTCCAAAGAAGAGATCCTATGTAATAGAAAATGACCTCAAATAATTAACATTTTTGAAGTGGTTTTTACCTGAATTTTGTCCAAGGTACATAAATCATCATTCAACTTTCCTCTTCCTGGCAGTGCACTTAGACATAGCCAGCCTTAAAATTATGACATCACCATCCCGTGATCCTTCATTATAAGTAATTAAAGCAGTAATGTGGCTTCTCTCATGTAGTAGTCATCAAGCAGACTCACTCATTTGAAATCTCAGGCATAGTGCACCTGAGGTGAAACAAAAGAGCACAGGACTCAATATTTTTGGTAAACTGCTGGTACCTTTGTGTGAATTTATTGCTGCTGAAAAAGTAGTGCATGTTAACATGCAGGGAGACTAAATTCTGCTATTAATCCGTAAGACAGGCACTGCAGAGGTAATAATAGGTTTCCTATTCACGTACAGTATCAAGGCCATAACAAGGAAGGAAGGAAGGAAGGACTTAGTTTAGTCTGTGCCTCTTCAGATTTTGGCCTTTCTCATAAACACACTGGCAAAGCTATCAACATCAATGTCTGGATAATATGTTCAATGACGGGGACAGTACCCAACAGGAACTCTGTTAGACATTCAAACACCTTTCTGCAAAGATTAATGATGATGAAAACTTTCTTATGCTTTGGTCCAAAATCAGCAAGCTGAATCAGCTACCCAACAGTAGTTTATCATCTAACCATGTAGGCATTAGAGGGTTTTAAGCTGTTATTGCATAAATTCCAGACTGTTATTTTAACTCATTACAAAGTTTCAAAATATGCACTGCTATTTTCTACATGGCAAACGATAAAGCATTTGTCTTCCACGGGCAATTACAATAGAATGTATCACGTTATACTTTAATTCACATCCCATTTAGTGACCTCTTCAATTTCTTTTTCTTTAATAGATTCTGCAAAATATGGTCCAGTTTAGGGGACTACTCACAAAGCCCCACTCCAAACTTAGTTGCTTCCATGTAAAAAGCAGTTGACAGCCTCCATTACAACTGTTCTGTGTATCTCTTTTTTCTGTCCCATTCTGGACTCCACCATCCTGGCACAATCAACACTACTTATGCTGCTGAGCTTAGTTAGGAGACTATCATGCAAAGAACAAAACTTTTTTTGCACATATACCAACCTGCACTGATCATGCAATAAGCATGATAGATATGCAACAAAAGAGGCATTTAGGGAAGGAGACGAATCCTTACAAAGAATTCTTCTTAATCTATAGTTCTGCTTGTGAAAAATTTAGATTGCGATTATGTATTTTTATTGCTTCTGGTTTACTAGACTGAATTATGCTCACTATTCAAGAAGTCTTGGAGGACTGGCTATTGAGAATCTGATAATCTAGAGTAACACCTTCATTTCTTTGGCTGTGGTGATTCAAAGTACCTGCACTCCTGCCCCACACCTGCTTTTCTCTTTCAAGACAATTTTTGCCTCCACCCATCCTGAATCCACACGATGGCACTACACCACACCTGTGTCAAAAAACACCTAAAAACCAGAGCTTAGGGCTGAGAATATAAAAGTGGAGAAGCCTTGGTAAAACAAGATGTCAGTTAGAATTAACCTTGCATCTTGGTAAAACAAGGTGTCAGTAAGAATGAACTAAGTATAAATCTTCTCCTTATCTCCAGCTGGGAAATGCAAATAGAGGCAAATCTGAGACCACAGGGAGGATCCAGAAGATGTGGTTATGGTTCTGCAGGTATGGTCAAATTTAACAACATCCACAGAATGATAGAATCTAAGAAAATCCTGTTCCATTTCATCTGGAAACAATGAAAACAAAGAATAAAAAAGGCAGAAACCATCTCATTTCATACAGTGAAAAATGATGAAGTGCATACTGACTTTCTCATCAGTCTTTTTAGATAGGTGATGCATGATTCCTTCCACACTCATTCTTCTACAAAGATTATCCAGTCGATCTCCAGTTCCAGAGAAAGATCAGACATGACTGTCATTCCTAATATTTGTCTTAACAGTTCTTAAAAAAAAAAGCAAAAAATTTACAGGGCTGGCTGGGCTTTCTGTTCCAATGCTTCATCTCCTCTATATTAGAGTGGATGTTTTTCCTTATTCCAAATGTAAATTTTCCTCACTGCATTTAAATCCATCTCGCTTTACTAACTGTATTCCCACTTATCTACAGTGTACAAAGCATATAGCTTTCCTGTCTTTAAATCTACTCTCCAGTGATTAGGAGATATGTTATTATATTAAACTATATTTAATAATGAATGATTATATCTATATATAATATATATAGATAATATATAAATATATTAATCTTATTTAACAGGTAAGCAAGCCCAAAGAAAATTTACTACAGTATTTTAAAAATAGTGAGAGAAGAGCAAGCAAACAAACTGGCTTGTCAGTTGGCTTTCATATTATTTTAAAAATAACCTTCACAAAGAAACAACAAACATAAACCTCCCCCAGCCCCTTCTAGAACAGTATCATGGGAATTATACTAACTGGAAAGATAATTAGTTATATCTAATATAGAATTCAGGATACAATTGGGAGATCTATAAGACCAGTCACCATTCAGTCTCATCATCCAATATTCATAAAAATATATTTCCACGGATAACTGCATTTCACCACTACCTGCAAGAAAACGTTGCCTAAAGAGCATTTTATATTTCTGATCAAAAGTATAAATGATTAGCCTTTATACAAAAATTATCATCTTTTCTCTCCTATCATTATCATCTCTCAATCCTATATCAAGTGTTGCTTAATTAGTTAATTCTTCTATTTATTTAATCTGTACACCAAGAAAAAAATTTTCATTAAAAATGAGTATTGCAGGCCTAAAGTGTGATCATCTCTTTAAGATTAATGTGTAATGTATATTCAGTTGGGTTATGAAATTTATAGGTAATATTTCTAAAACATATATTTTCTAATTAGAATTCTAATCCATTTTCTCGCTGTGTGAAGAACATTAATAAAAAAAGGGTTTATATTTCTTTGTTTGAATGAACACTCAGTTACAATTCTGGTTTATTTGTTCAGATTGCTGACATTTTCATGGTCTTTTATTAAAGACCTGATTAACCTGCAGAAAGAGCACGATGTTTGTACAGAGCTTATGTTCTCTAAGCCCACTTCACACCCACATATTGCCTTCTGTTAGGGGAGCACCGGTAATGTCAGCATCCCCTATCATATGACAGCACCTTCAGAGGACTGACCCCTCTGTCAACACAATGGGATTTATAAAGCCAGGAACCAGCGTGGGTAACACCAGAGTGTTCACCTGAGCCTTCAGCCAGCAGCAGTGCTGCTCCTGCACCCTGGGAATGGAGAAAACACCTGGCCTGCTCTGCTAACACCTTTACCCACACTGCTGTCCACTGGCATCTGCTTCCCATAATGGTCAACTTCCTCACAGTACATCTGCTACTTCTAGACAAAAGTATTGGCTTGAAATAACTGAGGCCCTCTGCATGTGACTCCCTCAGAAATGCTGAAGATATTATTCTTCACAAGCTGATCACTCTTGCACTGCTTTAAGAGTCTTGGAAAGTTAAAGCACTGACTGCATGGACATGGGGAAAATGAATATGAGTAAGAAAATTTACCGATGTGCCTTTTAAAGTAAGCCATCTGAAGGTCTTGCATTAAATAATTCCCAGTGATATCTAAGATATTTAATGAAATAAGGCCTTAAAATTCTTTAAGGCCTCAGTATATTTCCCTGTTACATGTTACTTGGGTTATGATGTTCATAAACAACTGACAGATCAGAAATGCCACTTTTATTTATAAAACAGTTAGAGATTCTAAATTTGAAAGGAATTTATTAACATTACACAGTGTCATGAGGTCCACATTAGAGATGCAAAATAGGAAACAGGTTATAAAATGCAAGATATGACCCTAATAAAGTCATTATCAACTAATTTAAGATATGACAACATTGTGACACTAAGGGAAATAAAGCAATTGTGAGAGGATGTGACAGGTAGAAAGGATCCAGAGTTATGTAATTTCTGAGTCCAAGATAATTGCAAACTTCAACTGATCAAGCTTTTGCTGAACAACAACTTTTCAATTGATTGATCTGTTTTGCACAGGCTGAACCGCTACAGCTATCTCGCAATTTAAAAAAGTTCTCACGGTCAGGAGTTTAATTTTTCTGGACTGGCTGCATGCTGTCTGCTTTTCCTATGTGTATGATGCTTATATTATTTTCCAGCTTCCTATATTTTCTGAAAAAAATCAAGCAGACTACATTCTCAACACCAAAGAAAAATTTGCAGATGCAAAAAATACATACCTAGGGTTATGTGTCTCTGTGCATCTTCTCTCTGCTTCCATGTACAAACACAGGCTTTAATATTTAGTAACTCATCCAGGTATGCAATGAAGCCATGGGCTTGCATACCTTGTGTGAGATTTTCCTGTGTTAGGAATCTCTGCTGAATGCAATAAAATCTCTGTGAAAATCTCTCATATGCAATGGGAATATAAACAAGAAATTCTGTTTGTATATCCATGCCCACCCTTTCAGGAACACTGCAGATTCATGCTCCACTAAACTGGCTCTTTGACTCAGATAAATTGACATTGTGCCTCTCCTCTTGCCAGAGAGATGTAGGTTCCACTAAAGGGCCTTCCAAATCTGTGCAGCAAAGGCTCCACATGACACAAATGTATTACTTGGAGGGTAATATTTTCATGCATTTTCTGCCTCTCCATTTCCTCTTTCAACTCCTTGCCTTGTGTTTCCTCTGTGTCCTTGAGTGCTTCAGCTCAGCCTGTCTCCTGAGTGTTAGCAGTCCCAGGAGCCTGGAGACGGCATTTTCCAACCAGTGAGGTACATATGGACAACCTGAACCTCCAGAGTGTTCTGAGTGAGGGGATCATACATATAGAAAATAACAGGGTATAAAGAGAAGGTTTGTCTTTCAGAATCAGCAGGATAGCAACCTGTAATGCCATGCAATTGTTTACAGACTAGTGGATGTTGGGGTTGTTTGGAGCCAAACTTCTACAGGTGTTGTAAGAGTTTTCAACTTATGGTGAATACATATACCTAACTACATCTCCAAAGCTGGTGCCTAGATCTTCAAGAGCACAAACACAACAAAAAAAGCACAAAGAGTTTGTGAAAATAACCACACAAAAGAAGAGTTAATGAAAATTACATATTTTTTTTTAAAGCTTTAACCTAGGAAATGCTAAATGTAAAATAAATCAGATATTAAACCAGAACTAAATTCGATCTTAGCCAAAAGGGCATTTGCCTGTGTTCAGTTTTGAGTAACATCTATATCAGATTGGCACTCATAGCCCAAACAATGACCTTTTTAAAGTTCATTTTTAACATTTGGTTTTATATAAGCAGGAGAAAACTTTGGCCCATATGCTGCCTTTAAAGGAGTGCATTTGTACTACAGAAGGGAGGAAGATGGGAAGAAGCACTTCACAAGACTGCAGTAGTTATTCCAAAGAAAATAGAGCATCTCTGTTATTCAAAAGGTATAAAAGTCTCTCTAGGATATCAAAAGCAAGTTCTGTTCATGGAGAATTAACTTTAGAAAAACAGCTGGATGAGGACATCATGGTATGTTTCATAAATGTGTAATTTGGGATAAAAATGTAGTTTATAATAGAGTTATTTACTGAAAATATTTCTCTTTTTCTTACAGAAAGAACATGTGTTCCTGGTCCTGGCTGGCAACTGAAAAGTATAGAAATAGCAGAGTAGCTATCAGTGATGTCTAGAAAAGGGCAGAATATTTTGTGGCATGTTGAAAATGCTTTACTTGCCCAGCTGGTTTTAAATGATACCAGCTACAAAGTCCTCTGGACTTTAATCATTCCAGCAAAGGAGAGGGGGTTGGAAGACCTTAATACCTAACTCTTAATCTGGCTGCTCTCTGTTCTTAGGATGCAGAGAAATGTCTGTTTCAATCTAATAACTTTTTCATTTCAGAATTCTGCCTCTCAGAGCAACAGAACAACAGCATTGTTCAGCCAGTCACACAATGAAGAAGAATGCAATAGCAGATCTTGGAGGGTGAATATTAAAGGTGCCATCTTCTCTGTTCAGCCAGAGCTGCAGTCAAATACACGGGTTCTGCTGACAGCGCCTTCATGCTGGCTCTAAGAGACAGCAAGCAAAATAAGGAAGAAATATCTGTAGGCTTGTCATGTACTAATATCCTTTTGATAATGCAGACTGTTAATCCTAACCCAGGTAAAGAGAAGAAAAGAAATTGGGTTCTTATCTTAAAGAGTCCACATTGGCCAGATGAACACTTCAAGGTCATTCAGTATCGCTATAAACAAAACAAATGAATCGGCTCTATTATGTTGCTAAAATCCCATCTGACTGACAACGTTTTCACCAAACATAACCAATTTATTTTTGTTTAAAGCTTTAATTAAGTATTATAGATTGGACTGAAGTAATTAATAAATTTAAAATACACTGACCCTCAGAGAGCAAATACCTCAATCAGGTGAAGCCTGGGGAAAGGAAATGCACGAACTAAAATAAAACAATTCTGTCCCCTCAACCTCTCCTAGTAAATCAAAGAAAGGAATTTTTATATTAATTGGCAATGAGTCTATGTCTAGTCTGACTGCTGACACAGTTAGTCATAATAATAAAAAACATGTCTGTGGGATGTGAAAATGCAGTTTGAATGCTAATAATGTCTTCATTTTCTGTTCTGATTGATTAGTTTGAATAAAATTCAAGCAGCAAAGTCCCTGCCCTAATTTCTTACCTTGGGAAAATCAAAAAAAAATAAGTAACATGAGTTGGTAATACTTGTAAGTTACTGCCTTTATAGGGAGTTCCATTTCAGAGACTGTTCTCAAAAAACATAATGATGATTAGGTGGGAAGTCATTGCAGAACAAGTTTCAAATTGTGAATATTTTTCCATCCTTCACTGCTCACATTTATCGCAGGTAGAATTCACTTAGCAAACTCAGTATGGAAAACACTCCTTAGAACAATGTGGGTGGTAAAATTAAAATTACTTACCCTATGTCCTGCGAAATTTAAGTACTCAGGCCACATTTTAAAAGAATATTGTTTTTCTTTTCCCAAAACCAACCCTCAAAACCTCAAGAGAATAAACATAAAGTGAAATGTCTCCAAAATCTGACTCAGCTTGCTTATACATACAAAAGCCAATGTTGGTGAACCAAGCCAATGTACTAGGTTTGCATTTCATTATAACACTTTGGCACCACATCTTTTAAACATATTTAGCACGTTTATATCCATTTTCCAAACTTCTGAGGAGATAATATGTTATTAGAAACATTATTTTTAATCTTCTGACATTGGAACTCCCAATTTCAATGTTTTTTGTCATATGTTAATTGTGAATGACTGCTCCTCATGAAGTTCAGGGGATTAAACTTATGGTTATAGATTTGTTAAAGATCTCATTGGTCATTTTATTTCTTATTAATACAGAATAAAAAGAGTTTAACATCATTCATAACTTGTTAATTCCTGTTACATTACCTGAGTCATTGTTCCCAGATATCTTCAAATACTGAAGCTCAAGAGGCAAAATGAATCATTGGCTATTGGCTGTTTATTCTCCTCTATATGAAGTAGTTCTTTAAAATATAACTGCATCTGAGAGAGATGTACCCAGTAGGTTTGGACAGAGAAGCTGAACGTGTAAACTTTGGAAATTTCATTTCCTAGTCAAAAGAGACGTAGATGCCCCAAAATGACAACATTCGTACCTTAAAACTATGAAAAATCAAACACTTTGCTCTTTCTTGGGATTAAATAATACCGCATATAGAAATATAATAGATGAAAAATCTGGAAGTAAAATCTTTAGAAGTGGAAACATGAAAGGATGGCATGCAGCAATATTCAGAAAAAGCCCTATTTCCCATATAGGAAAAGAGGAATAAAGAGGGAAGCAATCCTTGTTGTGAAAGATATAAAAGCTCACAGTTTATTTACATTTTCATTTGCTGAAGTCAGTCCTGGAAATCAGATTCACGTCTTTTGCCCACCCCCTCTCTTGGGGCTGAACATCAACAGATCACCACCGGGTACTCAGAATGTTGAATTATGACCTACTGCAGAAACAGTACATTTGGCATCACAGCTTCATAAACTGAAAACTGAGATCCACAAAGTAGAGCTTTTCCAAATGTGTCCAGAGGAGATTTTGAATTAAGCAAAAACGATGATCAGAAATGATCCCTGTTTTCCCTTGGAAATATACGCCCTATTTTCTGAGTGGTTCATGTTAGCAAGCACTTAAGATGCATCAGAGAACAGTCTTTTCACTTATTTGGATGAAGAACAGGGCTTCATTCACACAGCAGTTACTTTTCAGTAAGACAGACTGCTTTGGGAACAAGCTTATGGTCCTCACTGCTGAGCAGCTCCTGCACAATTCCTTCACTTCAGCAACTGAGTAATGATTTAGTTCCAATGTCCTCACTGAGATAAATGGATGACTGGCCTCTCTGCCAGTTCTTCAAATCAACATCACATAACATTACTCTCAGAAGGACAGAAAAGAAACAAATCACTGTAGTCACAGAGGGCAAAGGTGTGACAAATAAAAAATCCCCATCAGACAGAGCTGAGAATGTTGAAAGTCACATTTAGATTTACACCTCCCACTGCAGGAGAGAAAAGTGCAGGAAACAATCAAAGTGCACAGTAGCAATATCTTGGCTCATTGTCATTGAAAAGACCTGCAAACTGCATGCACGTGTATTTTCCAGCAGATGTACCATGGCAGCTGGGCAAATAGAGCTGTGTGGCTTTTCCACTGGCAAAGAAGTTTTCCTTGGAGCTGAGCACTTCAGCTTTAGGGAAAAAGTATACAGTCAGCTTTAACTTGTGCCATTAACAAAAACCAGTGAGGCAAATATAACCACCAAAGTTCAGGCACCTGAACTGCTGAAAAAACTATTTTGAGGTAAGAGAAGTTAGATATTTTCCATGCTAACAGGGACACCATGAGCAAAAATATTCATAAAACTTTACTAGAAGCAGAAATACTATTTTTTTTTTAAAATTCTCTTAAACTATGTAATTCAGATCTCCAAAATAAAGTGATATAAAGGTTTCCAAACATGTTGCAAAAAACATCTTCCCTGTTTGAGTGCCTATTTCAACCATACCAGCTCTTTCAGCTCTTGTTAAGTCCATGATTTTAAAAATACTTGCAATAAAACAAATAAAACAGTAAAGACTTCAGCACATTAAAGTATGGGTAGATTTCTAAGTATCCAGCAAAGACAGAAGGGCAACAAGAACAATTTGATTCTTCCTGACTGTCATGCTGGATTAATGTGTTTGACTCAGAGGTATCACAGAACTGGAAAGACAGAGCTGAAATTGTAGCTGGCCATTTTTCAATACTATCACCTTAGTTTAAAGGTCTTATGGTGAATTGTTCTGAACAATAAACTTTAAAAAAAGCAAACAAACAAAAAATGAAACAAACAAAAAACAAAAAACCAAACAGAAGTAACAAACCACCCCAACAAATAAACAAAACTAACCAAAGACCTCCAGCATTTTGAGTTGGGGCTTGCATAATAAAACTGCTCTGGACACAGCACAACTTTTGAGTGACATTTGGGAGACATCAGGCTGGAAAAACTGGAATCTTTAGTGCTCTCTGAGGTCATGGTGCAGTAAATGAGCTGCAAGGATTGAAAAATATACCAAGGTGTGTTCCTGGATCTGATCTCAGGCATATTACATCACCATAGCCTTTTTTTTTCCTTTGTATACTGAAAGTTGCTTGCTAAAAGATTTTTTTTTTTTTTTCTGGGTCAAGATCAATGTATGAAATCATGTAATCTTTAGAAAGTTACAACTATCTGAAAATGAGATATTAAAACTGTTCTGAACATTTAATGAGAAAAGCTGAAATAGCTTATGTTGCAATGAAGTGTCAATTTTCATTATGTTTTTAATTAAAATGACATTCAGTTCCACTTTTTCCCACTACTGTGATATTCATAGTTATAAAATGTAGAAACAGGTAAACAGCAAAAACATTTAGCAGTTACTTTTTCATAAAAGTGAACATACTTTTTCTGCTTATAATTCATCTAGTTAACAGTCAGAAGGTTCTGCTGGGAGGTACTTCTTTAGGAATCAAAACAAGATGCATATTCTTGAGATCAGTGCTTCACATACTTCTCCTGTTTGGTTTTCCACTCTAATTCTAATATTTTTTCTTTAGATTTTCTAGCTATGCATTTTAAACATATATGTTGACATTACCAGAGCATCCAGGATTTCCTTGAGTGAAAATTAATTCTTGGTATTCTAAGCAGAGGTTGATTTCTCATCTGGTCTAGCCAGTGGACTTGAGGAGTAAGAAAGCAAGGGCAGGGAAAAACAATTTCCCACCCAATTGCCACCCAACAACATACATGCACTCCAAGTTACAGAGAAGGGGGCAGCAGCTATGAGGACTCTAAGAGGTTTCTAAAGCAAATTTCTAGCAACTAGTTCAGAGACCAGTGATTATTTTAACAACTGGTTTGACTGACCCAAACCAGCCAGTCTCCAGCATTATATTAATCCTCAGTATACATACTAAAAGACAGGAAAAACAACTATCAGATGCTCCCCAGAAATATGAAAACAGGAGTTTGCAGAGCAAGTCATACCTTTCAGACAGAGGTGTGAGGACAAATGATCAATTGAAGTTCTCCAAAGGGTTGCCCAAGAACTTCCTAGAAACCAACCTTCCCATCAAACCTTGAAATTTGGCAGAATTATTTGTCTTTTACATCTGGAATTACTATTTCAGCCCTACTCAGTGCTTGGAAAGTCTGCAGGCTAGATCATTGTCACTACTGCATTTTAGAAAGCTGAATGAATAGCCAGGTATGCAATGAATTATTTTTTGAGGCACAAGGAGTGGATACTTAAAACTCTTACCTCTCACCACATCCTTTAGTGTAACCAATAACTTACTCATGCCTTCATCACTCATAAGTGTAATGCATTTATCCAGGACAAATGCCAATATAATCCTTGTAGCATACACTTAAGAAGTTATGATCCACAAAATACCTCAAACCTTTTACATTGAAATATTTACAACATGTGAAATACTTTATTTTTTGTATACAGATATTTAAATTCTACACAATTTTAAAAACCCTATTATTCTCTTAATACACCTGGTGGAAATGAAGCCTTTCTAAACATGTCAGTTTTGTAGTGATGGAAGGTTGCATTTCACACAAATAGGCCACATCAGTTCCATGCCTTTTTTCTCAAGCAGTTATTGCTAAGAATTGGTTTGCAAAGTATTTGAACACAGTAAATTACTCAAGCAGGCTCTTGTCAACATGCATTAACACCATTTACAGCTCTGTTTATAAGAGGCATTTCCCTGCACTCCCTCCACAGCATTTGTATTGAAGTTCATTGTTCTACAAGTTGTATTGATGTTGCTGTGCAAAGTTCAGACTTAGCAAAGCTGCTTATCTGCATACTGCAATACTCTAAGTAGCTGCCTATTGATTTTTCCTTCTCCTTAAAAACCATCATGCCTTCTTCCAGTATTTTCCTTAAACACCCAGTGTAAAGGACTGGAAGGTAGTACATGGTTATTTCAAAGAAACTCATAAAGTCTTAAGACTAGTTAACTCTCCATCAAGAGAAACACATTTCTTTCTATTTCGTGAAAAGTATAAAATAAATTAAATAAATTAAATTCCCTTTATTCATTAAAGAAATAAAAATTCAGAAGGACACTGTGAATTAATATATCATGTTATAATCAATATCACATTAAAATAGTTGATTTTTTTTCACATGTAAAGAACTTCTAGAACTATGGTAACCTTAATACAATTTCTGGGCATAAGCATTTTAAAAGGCACATATTAGAGCCATTCAATTATAAAGACAGACAGCAGTATTTTTAGCAAGACCTTTCTAGGAAGTCATTTAAGATATATTGCACATAGGTGCCCAGAGTCCTGTCATATATCTTGAGCATGGACAATATGTCTGCAAGAATGCTGCAGTTTCAAGACAATTTCTCAAATTCTATTCATGGGTTTAATAATCTCCCCATTTTTAAACGATATCAGCTATTTTGGCCTTCAGATTCCTGTCATTTTCTTAAAAAGTTAATTTTAAAAAATGGCAGCCTAGCTCTTAACAGAGAGAAGTCTGTAGAATTATGCTTTCTTTAATGTTCTCTCAATACTGATCAAAAAGCCATGAACATTTAGACAGAGGAACTCCAGCCTTTATGGCTTCTGCTAATTCTGTAGGCAGGCAGTTCTTCAACTCATATCATTAACCTGCTGTCTTCTTTAGGTTAGCAGGCAGCTGCTCATGGTGATAGCTTATGGTGCCTTTATTACCTTCTCATGGACCTTTTTACACTATAAGATCAGTGCCATGTTTGGTTAACTTTCTGGAAGTTTTTAGTCTAGCTGCCAAAATCCTAATCTTGAGCACCACTAAATGACTTGTTCTGTCCGAAAAGGAAGACCAGTGGTGAATATTACTAGCATTTTGTTCCATTATCTGTGTCCTTCTTCTGGTGACAGCATGACTCAGTTGTGATTGGTCTTTTAGCCAGTTGCTCATGCATGCTTTTGAAAAAGAACTGTACAAATTGTTTGTGATGAAATCCAAACCTGCTGACAGGTTAATTATGAAACCTCCATTTGGGCCCCTTAAAATTTTCTCCATGATCCTAGGCTGAGTGACTGTGAGCAGATTTATGATTTCAGATTGAAATTATGCTGAACACAGAGGTTTTGTATCATTTAATGTGAAACCAAGCAAATCTTAGCAATTTGGGAAGAATTTTATTATGTACTCTTCCAAAGGTTCAAATATGAAAGTCAAAGAAAAGCCAATAAGAATAAAAAGAGACAAGAGATCACATAAATCTCTGGAGACAAAATGGTAGGTTTTTTGGCAAACAAGTAGAAAGATCACAAAACTGTAATATTCAAGAGTTGCCAACATTGTGTAGCTCACAATTTTTGCAGCATTTACTCTTGATTTTGGTTAGAGGGTGTTTTTGCTCATGACCCGTTCATCTGCTTCAAATAACCAAAATAGTCACTGCATTCTTGTTATTGATGTGATGCCTGGAGTCCTTTTGCTTAAGTGCATCATGCTTACAGTCTATGCAAGCACACAGAAGGATGTTACTATTTCACGTGGCTACAGGCCATTAAAGCTGTACTTTTCTCAGGGAAGATGATGGCCTTTTCACCACTGATACATAACCAGCTATGGAATTAAAAAGCCTGACACAGGAGATGACATTTTTGAAGGCAGAAAGAAAATGTAGTGATCACACAGTGCAGAGGCAAACACTGAAGAGAAAGAATATGGGGCATAAAATGCAGGAGGAGTCAGAAGACAACCATGAAGAGTATGAGAGTCAGGAGTGGAAAAAGGAGTCTACCTGGATGGTGAGTACCTTCAAAAATGGTGTCTGTAAAGAGATAAATACTGCTAGAAAAGGCACACTAGAGAACTCAAATAGTGATCTTAGCTTCACTTCAGCAGAGTCTGGCAAGAAGTTGCACAGTATGCACACATTGTGTCATTTAGTTCATCTTGGAAGGTGTTACTGTGACCAAGGTCTTAATCTGCTACCTAATGAGATGCCAACCCTCATGAATAAGCAGTGATTTCAAATACTATGTGATTTTCACTAATATTCACTGCACTGATTCTAGAAATTTTTCTTAGCTATCATCTAGTCTTCTGCTGGGATAGCTGCACTAATATTCTTTTTCTAAGTGGGAGTAATCTGTTATTCCTTTCCAATTAAACAGCAAGCAATGAACCCAACAAAGAAATCTTTGAACACGTTTTTTTTTCTTTAAGCTCCTCTAGTGTTTTAGTATAAAATAAATGAAATGTGTAAATGTGTCTAGCAGAGAACATTTGTTCACAAAATGTCTCAACATAATTTTTTGTATCATGTAAGCAAAGGTAAATCAAACTTTTCTACTTCTCACTTCTGCTGGCTAGGGCCAATTATATATTTCCCACCATTGCTTCATTAGCCAGATCATTAACCAGTTTGATGAACACATCTCAGATGACTACTACTGGGAAAAGAACATTATTAATAAAGTAATAACCATATAATGCTTGTTAGTGACCAAAGGATAGCATTGAGACTATTTTTACATGCAGATTTGTTAGACTTGTGATGGATTAGCTTATTGTCTGTGAACTGCTTGATCTCCCAGGTTCAGACATGTTTCTCTAATTAAAAAGTGGATATGAAAGTCAAACATTCTTCATTTGAAAAGAGATAATTTTTTTGTTAGCTTCTTCTTAATGTTGAGAGAAACCATATGGAGATCAGACTTCTGATTGAGAAGCATTTCATTTTCACTTCCTAGACAAACCACAATTCAGTCTGGAAGTGATGCAAGTGGAGCTAGTTTTCAAGTAGAACATTAATAGGAAGAGGAAAAGGAAAAAGTAAAAGTGACAAAAATTTTA
Source organism: Parus major (assembly GCF_001522545.3). NCBI lineage: Eukaryota > Metazoa > Chordata > Aves > Passeriformes > Paridae > Parus > Parus major. The sequence goes on from NC_031775.1 coordinate 18,340,279, forward strand.
AACACAGCCCTGAAGAAATCTGCCAAACATGGTACGTTTATAAAAATCAACAACTCGTTCAAAAATAATAGATAAATTTTCTGGCTAAGCATGGTAATTTCTATTGTATTTCCCCATAACTACCATTTCACATGATGCTGCTTCAGATTTGAAAGCACTTACCAGAGATTTCTTTTATAAGGAGGAATCCTTGATTTTACATGTACTCAGATAGGCCAGTCTAAATGAACTCCTCAGTGAGAGGAACCAGGACATGAGCCCATGACAAGCAATATCTACTGTAGAAATCACAGAAAATAAAGAGTGCAATGGAGGGAGGCAGTAGCATCCATGCCAAGCCCTCTGTATTGATTGGAGAACCAAAAGGTGAATTGCTCAATAAGAACAGCAGTTAATCTCTGCAGTAGTGACAGAGAACCAACTCTGATTTTAGATGTGGGTCTGTTGCAACATGAGAATTACACAAACCCTTGGTGGGGGAAAGGGGAAGAAAAATGTTATTGACTCAGATAAATGATACTGATGGAGAAAGCAAATCTGATTTGATTGTGACACAAACACCCACTTTTAGCTGTAGACATGTGGTAAAAATAATTAGAAATGGGTATTATTACAAAAATAGATCTTCTGTGTAATTCATTCAGAGCTCATGATTCTGTACTACTGAACACACTGTGCTGTTTTTTGCCTCTCATCTCCACCTTTTGATTAATAAACTTCCAAAAGTGAGTCATTATCTCAATGACATTCTCAACTTCTAATTACTCTTATCATTTCTGAAATTAAGATATAGTTCCTACACTCTTTTGACTTTTTTCTTTTTTTTTTTTTTCCCAAACTACCACATGATGACTCCTTTTATAATTACCTAACACAAGAAACTATTGGGTTGTTCCTCAATTTTATTTGCTGAATGCTGCTTAGGGTTCCAGGGTCACAATCCTAATTCTAGCAATTGTGGAAGCAAGCCTGGTTACTGTAATAATCCTTTTCCCTTTGTACTGATTTTATCCAGTATTGTGAAATTAGAACAGCCAACAGAACTTCAAAGCTTTTTCAGATGAAGCACATGCATTTTAACTGAGCTTTTATTTTACAGTGTTGCTACTAGGAAAAAAACATTTTATTTCTGTGGTCTCGTTCCATAGAAATAATCTATGTTCTTAGTAAAAATTAATTTATAGGAAAATAAACCAGCAAAATACAGTTTAAAAGGTTGGATAATTTTCAGGACTATGAAAAACAAAGCAAGACAAATGAAAATGAAACAGAAGCTGTTTCCATCATCTCTGGCTTCATAAAGCAGGGGTACAAAAAATATGCCCAGACGACTTCTCTGTACACATTGTAATAAATATCCAGTCCCTTTTTGATTGTTTTCATTCTCTTCCACCAAAAAGAATTTATTTCCTTATATATGAGAATCATTGAATTCTTATGGCTCATAACTGCATCATGATCACAAAGTAAGTGTTACAATATAGATATTTTGCATTGACTCAGTTAAACCATTCTTGGCATTTTTATGGATTTTACTCAGCACAGCTCTTACCCTGATTCAAAACGAGCACTGGAGAAATATTAAGACAGAAAATTTTGAAACTGCAACTTCCTCTGGTTTCTCAGAGTTGTGGCCACCCAGCCAAAAAGTGTAATTAAACATCTGTTTCTTGCTCTCATGCACACACACACACAGATATAAATGTATACCAGAGTATTTAATTAGGAATGGTTCTATTATCTCACCTATTTGATATGAAGTTATTCAGCACAGAGATCATGGCTTCCTGAACCTGCATACAGCTGTTGCCAAAACCTGTGCCCTGATTTCCCCATATCTGCATTATATAGTAGCATTCTATAAATGTACTATGATTATTGAAACCAAAATAGGAAATAGTCCCTTATTTTTGCAACCAGCATGTCACCAAATCACAACTGTTGATTTATAATGCTACTGATTTTATCTATTAGCACCTATAGATTTCACTGCTCTACAGAAAATAAGTAAAGGAGTGCAGTCTATGCCATTTCAAGATTATATCCAAGAAGGGTACTAAAGAAGCATATCCTAAAATTGTTAACACCCCAAGGAACCACCTGGCCCCAGGTGCGTCCGTTCTTCTACATGAAACATTGTGCACATTCAGGAGTCACTATCACCAGGGTGATATTTTTTGGTGGAGAGACTATATGGCTGTTTTAACTCCAACATCACAAAACAAGATTCAAGTTGCCAGTTCTGCTCCATGGCAGCACTGTTAGTTAAGCAGCTTTAGGTCCAACCAGCTATTTCGAACTCTCCCTTGGCTGCAGCTTGAAAAGCACAAGGGAGGACACATTGAGGCGGAGGATACTCAAAATAAATCTTGGCTGGTGCGGTGGCTGAGGAAAGAGTTACACCACTTTATCACATACCCTTTGTACAATGTTAAATCTAAATTAATTAAATAAATCAGTTGATGAAATCACCCTATAAATGTGACAGCACATCATAATTCACTGCAGCTGCAAGATCAGGGAGCAGATGGAAGACGTTGGATTTTTCTTTGAGCTGAAGTGCCATTTTGCTGGTCCCATTTTATTTCTTTTAAGATTACTACAAGTGCATGTGTACAAAGGGCCTGATTCTGCAGCTGCTTCTTGCACAGTACTTCACTGTCAGAAAACTTTCCACAGAAACAAAGCAGCTGCAGAACTATACCTTTCATATTTTGTTCAGTCATAGGAGGAGAATCCTGGCCTGTGTTACACTGGTGAAAATGAGGACAAAAGTTTGCTTTAAGTTTAATTGTAGTCCATTAAGTAGTGAAATGATTCTCCCTGTTGTCCTCTCATTATGCACTGTACATTAAACAGAGTTCTTTTAACAAGGGTAATTGTTTCCTCTGAAGTTCAATCTTTGGTACTAACAAGCAATCTGGATTTTTCTCATGACAAGCAGCGCCTCAAACAGAAAACAACCTGCTTTTTGCTGGCTAGAGCTTTATATTCTTAATTCTTTATTCTTTACACCATGCAGGGGGATAAAGGAGGAAGGGAAAATATGAAATAAAAATATTTTAAAATAGTCAATATGTCCCAAATGAAAACAAAAGTGACTTAGAAATTGCTTTTGGAACAATTTATAGCTGTGTGTAAGGTGGAGCTCCCAGAGCAGGCTGACCACCTCAGCCATGGGCCCACGCAAGTGGATTTAATGCCTGGGGAGCTGCCTGCTGCAAACTGCACTTTATTCTCTGTGTCACAACACAGTGACATGGGAGAACAGGATGGTGCTACACAGCTCTTGATCTTTATTTTCATCTTCAGGGTCTCAGGTTAGAGAGAGACAGTGCAGAGTGACGAACTTGCCTCATCAAAGGAAACAAGCATGAGTGTCATTCCCTGTCCTGGTAGGGAACAGCAAGGCTGAAAAATGAAATAGGATTCCTTTGCAGTGACTTATAGTCTCACCCAAAAGCATGCCAAACACAGAACAAATCTTTCCATATAGCTGGATTCAAGTTTATGTTGTTTTGTTGTTTGTTGTTTGTTTTTTTTTTTAATTCTCTCTCAAAATTTTATGAAGCTTTCATGAACAGCAAAGGTAATCTCAAAAAACATGAATCAGATGAGAGGGGAAGACAAGAGAATCTGAAAAATGCCTATGTACCATGCTCCAAAAAATAGGAACCACTCCTGTGGAGTACAGGCTAAGACCAGTTGAAGATAGGAATTAATCTCCCCTTCTCATTCAAAGCTGGCCTTAGAAATGAGGATTAACAGTGGTCAGTATTAAACATTCTCATGAGCATCAGCCCAAACAGTAAGTAATAAAGACAGAGAAAACTCCCCTTGTTTTACTGAGCACTGCTTGGTGATGCTGATGAGCATGGACACAGCTCAAGCTCTAGGGGGAAGAGATGAGTGTCTCTTTCCCCAGTGAGGTTTCTGGACACAGTGACTAAATGGTGCTTCCCAGTTTCCCAGCCTGCAATCATAATGTTCACGCAGACAGAAGTCTGCAAAGAGACGTAATGCATCTATCCTGAGGTGAACACTTATGATCAGGCTTAAAATTTAAGGGTTTCCAAAAGCCAGTCTAATAGAATGGGGCCAGTACAGAACTGAACAAGTTATATCATGTTACTCTACCTTCACATTTCCTCATCTATCATACTCAAAGTTTATTCTGAAAGTTTTAGGGCTCTGTAGACCATTATATCACTTGAATTACCATTCTGTCTTTCTACTCAGTTATTTGTTAAGCATATTTGAAAGCTTAAACTTATAAAACCAATCCTCAAACACTTAAAGATTATCTTTTAATGAACACTATCATTACAACTCTAGAACTACTAACCACAGATCCAGAACATTTTCTCTAGTATCAATTTTCAGATCTCAGACTTACTAGGTAATTACAGCCTGTTTATATTAGAAGCTAGATAATTATTTTGTTTGTCTTAATTGTGGTAATGAACAGCTTGTTTAACAAGACCATAATACATTGAAGGGAAAATGAAACTGCTTAGCAAGAGTGCTTTTCATGGCCTAGATAAAATGTCTTGATGGTTGGTTCTATAAGAGAATTATAAACTTTGTGACTTCCAGAAAAAAACAATTAAAATTTTCCTTCCCAGAATTTTTTATTTTCTTTTTTTACAGAGGGTTGAGATTGATGCTAGTTTTTGTTTGCAGCAATAACCTGAAAGTAAGAAGTGGTTGGGATTGAAATAGTTAATACTGACCTGTCAAAATGAGGCCCTTTCATTTTTGATAGTGATTACAAAGGTTCTGAAATCAGACCTTTGGTTGAGGTACCATAGAGAGAAAGAATGGAAATGCTGAAATCAGAGAATAAACAGAAGCAATTGCTTCCAACAGCTCATTTCAGCCACAAACTGCAATTGAGGAGTACAGGAATGGAATACAGAGGTGACTAATTTAATGAAGAGGAAAAATCTGGGGCTTTGTTGCTGTTGAGTTGGTATTGGGTGTTTGTTTTGACAGTGAGGGGGGCTGTTTGTAGGGTTTTTTATGTGGTTTTCTTTGGGTCTTTTTTTGCTTGCTTGCTTGCTTTTTTGTTTTTTGGAGTTTTTGCTGGTCTTTTTGTGTGTGTGTGTTTGCTGTCTGTCAGCTGACCTATTTATGTGCTAAACCATTCCATATTAGGGTCAGAAGTATAGATAATAAACAAAAACCCAAAATGAACCATAAATAATACTACACAAAATCAAGAAAGTCATCATATTCAGGAAAAAAAAAAGCAGCCAAAATGGATCTGTTTCCATTAGAGAATAATCCAAGCAGCCTAATTTAGGTTTGAGTTCAAGATCAGTCCTCAAAAAACACCAGCAAAAGAACATGGAGATTCAGATTTGATTTGATTATATTATCTGAAGTGCTTAATGCTAACACTACTGTCATGCAGCATGTGAGAGCAAGTTTTGCACAGAAAAAGCAAGTCTTTCCCATGTAGATTAATCACTGAAAAGAAGAAAAGCTGATGGCCAGCTCTGATTGTGGGGAGAGGCTGCTCATTTTTAACTTTCAGTCCCCCTACTATAACATAGTAATTCACCCATTGATGATAGGAGATTTCAGAAATTAATAAACTACCTCAAGAACTGAGGGATAAATTCCCTTTATCACATTTCAATGATGATTTTATCAAAGGGGATATGATATCTTTATCTTTGAACCTTTCAGTTGCTTGTGTTGCCATTGTGATACGCAGTAATCACAGAGCACTATGTCTTTCTTTTACCAAAGTACTGAAAAAAGAACTGAAGGGAACTGATAAATCCTGTGCATTATTTTAGTTCCAGAGTTGTCCTCCTACTCTGGTGTAGAAAAGCTTTACAATAGGCTTCCTTCATGATTCATAATATTGATTTTAGGTTTTTAAATATCTAATACAACAGTTTCAAATTAAGCAAAGAACACTTCACCTGATTTGTGAACTATCTTAATATGATGAATAGCTAGAAATCTCTCTCCTGGCCCGTTCATATAAATTCCAAGCTTTACACAGTACAGTGTGAACTCTTTCTCCCCTATCACTGCTAGAAAGCTATCTTATTAACATTATATACATCTACTCATCATTGTGACAGAAAAACAACATGATCATATTTACAGCAAGAGTCACAGCTGTGGGTGTCCCTTACAAAATGAAATTAGTTTTGATTTTGTGTCATGCCAGTGTTCATTAATGACATGGACTCTAAGAGGGCAAGATCAGACAGAATGATGAATCATTGCAACAGAAATAAATGAATATCTTAGCCAGGGTCCACATACCTCCCTCTTCTATCTGACATATATTAGAGACGGTCTTCTTGTAAGGCTGTTGGAATTTGGCTCTCTGTCCTTCAAAGAGGAAACTCATGGACTATAAGGGTGAAACAATAAATGTGTACATAAAGAAGGCTAAACAGACCCTGCTGACCACATGAAGAAAATTGCTATGTCAATGAATAATACGATAACAACAAGAAAACCCAACAAAAACTGCACGTGGCCCCGTGCATCGCAAACATTTTAGTTTGATCTTATGCTAGAAATAATCTTACTATCAGAACTCGGCTAGTTCTGAGAAAGTCTTTAGCTAAATTTGTGAAACAAATTTAAAATGCTTTATTTTAGAAAAATTGCTTCAATATTTTCTGAGGCTTAAAACTGAAAAAAGCCTAAGTTATAAAGTATTTGAGGCAAGGAGCAGTTTAGCTCTGCATCTGCAAAATGTCTGATATGTTATTGGAAAAGGAATAAATAATAGAAATTAGTATTATCGCTTAACTTCTCGAGGAAAACTGTACATTTTAAAATCCAGGCAAATCTGCTTATTTACATGAGGCAAATAACAAAAATTATGTAATTTATGAAGAACGTAATTTGCTACGTGAGCCAGCAATACTGGAAACACTGCGAGACAGTGTTAAAATTAACATTTACAGAAGCACCGAAGACTATGGGCTAGAGATGTGCACAAATAAGCTTCAGCTTGGCTGCTTATATAAAAAAAGTTAGAAGATAAAGTTTAAATAAAATTACAAGGAACTCCATTGGTGTCTTGTTGATTTTTTTTTTTTTGGTAGATTATAATTGCAGTAAATATCTTTATGTTTGGAAGCACAGCTTTTCTCCCTCCATATGCTAAAGAGTATGAGTACTGCTGATACACCATGAAGAAAATCTCAAAACTTTTCTCACCAAAGTTTCTTTCTCCTATTATTTATCTTTAATTTAATATATATTAGAAGTTCACTATTTGCATGAATAAATATATTTAGAGGCCATCTCACTGACATTTTTCTTCTCTTTTTTTAAAATAAATTTACTAACTTTAATTAAACAACAATATTTGCTCTTCAGAGCAAACTTTAGATGCAAATTGGAATAGTCTAATTCTTGCAAAACTGGTTTTCATATGCTTTGGATAAGCAATAAAATGGGACATTAGGTCATAACTTTCTAGATTTTTCTAGTTAATTAGTTTGCTGCCAGGAATACAGAGTATTTACAGGACTACCAGTTAAAAAACATTTGCCCTCAGCAACCAAAAGTGGAGAAACACATAAGAGATGGTAGGAAAAGCCATATACACTTATGACCTGATTCACTTTCTAATTCTTACCAAAATAGCAGCACATTAGTTTCCCTTTACACTGGCCAACTCTTTAAACCACCAGATGACCTAGAACTCTAGTTTGTTTCTCATCTCAGAGATAAATGGAAGGTCTTTAACTGTACTTTGTTTTCAAATTTGTGTAAAAGTCAACAGGCCCTACAGGAATTATCTGCTTACCCTTTAGCAAGGGTCATGGAAAATCTTTCATTTTAAAAATTCTGTGCAGTTGCCATTACTGACACTAAACATGTAGTAATGGTGAAGGGTTTTTTTTCCTTAAGAGAGAGATGCTACTGAATAATAGTTTCTGAAACATTGGTTCACATTTATTTCATATCTATAATATAGAAACATTTCTCAAATTGTGTATAGCTTAAAAAAGAAAATTATATGTAGAGTTCATCACCTTAATTTTATTCTGAGAAAGAATAAAATTGCTGAATTTTGTACACTGAAGAGTTTTTGCAGAAGACTGGCACATAGCACAAAAGATAATCTCCCAGATTTGAAGAGGTTTGCAAGCACTAAAATGTAGTCAATGCCCAAACAGCATTCGTATCTCTTCCTCCAGAGACAGAGAAGGCAGTATTCCAGTTTCTGAATAACTAATGTTCTCTTCATACCTAGTAAGACAAAAAGAATCATGCGGTAGGCAATTGCTAGTGCTCAGTAGGAGTGGATGGACTAAACAAGAGGGTAGCTGTAATGAAACTGTCCCAGCCTAGCCATCTTATTTCATAGATATTTTTGGCAAATGAGACAGAAAAATCCACTCAAAGAGTGAGAAACTACTTCAAGCAGCCGTGCTGCTGATTCCAACAAACTTTTCACAGCCACTAGGAATCCTCTTCTAGGAATTACAGAACTGGTGCAGTAATAACCCTCCAAAGCGAGGGAAAACTGACTAAAGAGGATATCCTGTAGTATGGTTTCCCATATATGCTAATCAGAAATAATTCCACTGAAGCCAAGAGATACTTGCAAACATGGGTAAGAAAGTAGGAATAGATTCAACTTCTCCTAAGGATGCAGATACACACTCATTTATCTTGGTGACACTTCATGTTAAATAGGTCTCAGCACTCTTTCTTGTCCTGCCAGGTCTTTGGTTCTACCATTCAGAAATATAATGCAAAAGGCTTCTTAGTGCTGGCCTCTGGAAACCACTTATGTAAACAACTATGTATGTATATGTGCTCACACAAAGCTATGTGACATTGTGAAAGAGAAGCTGGTCTACTAAAATGATTTTAAAAGGAAATCATACAATCATTACCAGTAGAAAATAATTTTTTTTAAAAAAGCCAACCAACTTGAAACCTTCTACCAAAATAAATCAATCCCCCCAAACAATGATAGGTCACCAAAACCTCCCTCAAAACAGCCTTCAGGAAAAAAGAAACAAAGACTAATTTTTACCAAGCAATGGTTAAGGGTACTGGCTTTTTTAAGATAATCTAAAAATATATGGCTAGCTTCTTCCGACAGGCTGAATTTCCAATTTCACACATTTTGTGGGCTTGAGGATCAATGACTCAGAAATTTCCTTGTTCACTCCAGTCAATTGTGCCCTGCAGCCTTGTTATGCTATGGCTGGGCAGGCACCCAATTCCCAGCTTGCCACCTCCCTGACAGATGTTATTTTCAGGGATGTTGATAGCTTCTAAAGAAAATGTCAGACTAAAAGCACTTGGTAGTGGTCATCTTGCCAGTGAGAAGTTTGAAGGAAACAGAAGCTGAAGGGATCTAGCAGTCACCCCAGAGCCAAGAAAGCCCACAAGAGCAGGGAGAAGCTTTCCTGGCAACCAGGGTGGGTGAGAGACATCCTTGAGAGCCCTGTCCTACAGGGTGCACCTAAGCAGCAGCTCCTCACTGCTCTTTGGAGCCACAGATCATTCCCCTGTCTGAAGACTATTTAAAGGGATAGGACCTCCAGGCAAAATTACAGCTTCCTTCTTGCTCCAGATAGCTGTGCCAAGGCAGGAAGCCTTCAGCCTGGGGCCCTGAAAGCCCATGAGGCCTTCAGGTAAAAGATGAGTACTTCTGACATGTATGACAGAATCTTGAGAGATTGAGCCATTCACAGGTACTTCAGAACCTCATACCACTGTGCTTGTAAATCACTGAAGAATGGAAACAATAAGGACACGATTTCCTGAAGAAAAATTAACAACTAATTCATATAAAGAACCAAACAAAACTTAATATTAAACAGTAACTTAAATTGTACCCAAGGGCCATACAGGTTTAGGATTTTTATTCCCTATTGTTAAATTCACCAAGAAATTAGACTTTTACTATAAAGTAACCAAGACTGTTATGGCAAATGATTGGTATTCAACTGATTTTTCCAAATTGATACATCAATTAATTGTGTGCCTTTTCACTAAATTACCTGAAAGGCATTGTCGTTTTCCTCATAAATCATCTCAAGTTCAGGAGGAACATGTTTTTGACAGTTTGTCTTCTCTCTGACACCGGTCAACGAAGGAAAGTCAATTTTTCAACACAGAGGTAGAGCAGAATCTCTAGCATGACAGTGAAAGATTACAGTCATAGTGGATCAAGTACTGAGGAGGGGCCACACTTTGTAATTTTACATCCAGGATCAGAAGCCCACAGTCTGAGACACTTTCTGATACCACTGTAAACCTCACTGCATTAAACAAATTCATCAAATTGTTGTTGGCAAGGCATTTCAAACACAGTGTAAAAATGCAGCAGAGAACACTGAATGGTGGCAGCAGAGACGATACAACAGTTGGTTTTGGAGACACAACCAGAGTTACAGACTCTTCAAAACTTTCAGATCCTGCCCAGCTCTTTATAAAGGCACACCATATGTGCCAGTTGGGTCTTTTTTTTCTGTTGAGGTGACTCCTACGTTTGCCAGCTTGCAAAGATGCAGTGAAATTGATTTGAGTTTCATGCTTAATGGCTGTGACGCAAGTGGCACCTGCACACTGAGGAGCAGAGCTCCCCCAGCACTGACCTTTAGCCACGGCACTCTCAGCTCTAAATGGATCTTGGCAACCTACTATTTTGTGGAACAGATTATTACATGATTACTATGGAAATACAGGACACTAGTAGAATATTAGCAAAATAAAATATAAGCCAATAAATACAGCAGTTACTTGTTGAAATATAATTTCCAGTCAGGGAAATACATGGCAGTGCAAACAAAACAAAACCTACTCAGTTTCTGTCCCCTTTTAAATATTTATTCTTTGAATCTTCTGGAAAGTTATATTAGTGCTTTTGGATTTAGGATTTTTGGTACTTTTTTTTCCCCTACAATATTGCCAGCTCCTTTCCCCCCCTGCACTACTCCTGGCTTAAAGCTCTTATTTCTCCCTGACAGACTGCTAGCTGAAATCAAACAATCAGTGCTGATTAAGTTTATAAAAATGGAGTTCCTCATCTTCTAATCAATATTTTTGTTGAATTGCAACACTATAAATTTTCTTGGCCATTTACTTTAGCCCCCTTCCCATAAGAAGTAACCCTTCCCAACTAGTAGTTAGGGATGTAACCTATTCATACATTAAAATGATCTATTACCCAAATCCCCAGGGTGCTGTTTGCTGTAATAGATGTTTAAGTACCATACCTTATATGCACACAAACACACACACACACACACACCCACACACACACACACACACTAGCATGGATAGATAAATCACTGGTGTTTTTTTGAGGTTCATCCCATGGAAACTGCACATACCCCTTAATCCCTACCAAAATATTGACCTTTAATTAACCCCAGCCACAAATAAACATGCAAATCTGTATGTAAATTGCTTCTGAAATAAAGATGTACTTAAAATCACCTCAGCATCTGAAAGCCTGAAAGGAAAAAAATGCAGAAGCAAAGGAATGGGAAAATCTTCATGCACTGAACATCCTTTCTCTGATTAATATTAATTTTTGTCTCTACTCTTTTTTAGTATTTTTTTCTGTTTACAATACAGAATGAAATTTTATAAAACTTCGCCTTGCCACAGTTTTATTCAGCCATGATTTGAATGGGAACACTGCAGAAGTCACTGTGTGGCTATTTTCCCAGAGAGATGCATCACATGAAGTACTAAAATTTTAATTACTCTGCCTACTCCTCCCTTCACCACTGAGCTCTATATTCCATATTACCAGTCTTCCTTTCAAATGCAGGATTTCAGTTGTGCTCCCAGGAGCATGTCTGTGCACTGTGAAGTGCAAGACAGCTAATGACATATCTAGTCTTGAATACTGTGACAAGTACCAGTTTTAGCACATGGTTAACTGGATAAAGATTGATTCACCACATGTCTTTTGTCCTGTGCCAGACCTATATTTCAAAGGTGCTTACCTTGCTGTCTTCATTGCCACATCTCCCCAGTGCCATGACCTCTTTGTAAGTACATCAGTCAGGAAAAGTTATATTAACTCTTCTTCTGAATGTGCTTTAAGATGCGTATATTAAAATTTAATTTTTTTAAAAAATATCAAGTATTTCTCTTTCACAGCTACAATACTGACCAAAAAAATTGCTCAGTGTGCAAATACTGGTTTTTGTGTTGACTCCATTTGATTCAGTCACCTGAACAACAAGAACTGAAGAACCTGCTGAAGGAGAGCCAAGAGTCAGAGCAATCAGCTACTGCAGAAAACACCACTGACTGCCAGTGGCAAAACACTTTTTGACCTACAAGTGCTACTCCTAGGCTACCACTACAGAGAAGGCTCTGTTCTTACACTTATCAGAAGCCTCAGAGGTTTCCTCTATCACAGAAGTCACCTCACATCCCATCAGCAGAGTAAGGGGAGAAATGAGAGGGGAGGAGTCCATGCGTATGCAACAACTGAAATCAGGACTAAAAGGTTTCAACTCTGGCATTCATTATATCTTTAAGTGTTCAGCATATACTCTCTCCATCTTCACAGAGCCCTCCTCCTTCTCCCTCCCAATATTTTGAATATTTTGGAAGGATTTTGATGTCTTTTGATCAGTTTTGGTGTGTATACAATGTATCAGCAAGAGCTCAGTTAATATATAAGGACGGTATAAGGAATATGTTGGGAATATACAAAATAGGTGTTTAAACAGCTTAGAGAAAACCTTGGATCAACTTTTGCAGGGAAAGTGTTTTACTTAGCACTCTTGATTATTCTAGTTTTAGAATACTGAATGTTAAGATTAATTCAGACACAAGTAACTATAATTTTCTAAATTACATAGTGCAGTCACATGATAAAGTGATATATTTCATGTCTATGGATGAAGAAAGTACTCTAAAACATACAACATAAAATTCTTATCTCAGGACTCAATCCTTAACAAACACCTCTAAAAACTGTGATAGCAAAGTAACTGTAGGCACTGGAGAAGTTATTATTGCAAGGAATATTTTATACCACATTGAAAAGCATTCTTAAGAATTTTATAAGTCTTTTAAAACATTCCAAAAAAGGAGGTGGTGGGAGGCACAGGAACAGGTGCCTTCAAATATATTTCCATACATTTTCCTTCTTGAGACCAACATAATTTAGGCTGTGGGTGCCTTAGACTGTGAATTATCCTAAGAAGAAAGAGAATGGAGAAACTTTTTGAAGAAGAAATTGAATGTGCCCAAAACATGTAGAGATTCTGCATATTTCAATTCTAAAAGTGCTTTCTCCTTTCACTCCACACACATATATGTACACATACCATACATATGACTGGCACAGAAGCAAGCATTATAACATTGTGATATAGTTATTTGCATTTTGGTTCCTGATAGATTAATGGTCATTTTGGTTTTATGTTTTTAAGCTCCCTTATGATAGAGTATTACTGAAAACTGCATCTGCCTTCAGAACATACATTTGAGGAAATATGAAACTCAAAACTGAAAAATTTGCCTGTCAAAGTGAAAAAACCAGAAACTGCATATTTAAGATATGGCATGCACAAGTGTCAGCAGGAGACCAGAGCCAAGTAAAGTTAGATTGCTCTGAGTTTATACATTTGTAGCTAAGAGGAATGTTTGGATGACCAGCTACAATACATAAGTAAGAGTCAAGGATTAGAATTATATTTAAATACAAAACATGGCCTTAGAGTCACATCAATTAAACCACAACAGAATTATTTAGAGAGATGTAGTACTGAGTGTGCCCTTGATGACCTCCGTGTTCAGATTTACTTCCATACACTGGCAACAGGATTAGACTTCTCCCAGTAATGTCTTCACTGGCCACCAAAGAAAGGCTTCTGATTTATAAATACAAACACTCACATGCATAAAGTGGGCAAACACCCACCCACCCACACATGTCTATGAAAAACGTAATGAAGGTAAGACTTCCCTTGCTGCCTAAGCTAGTTCTGTAAACTAACACACTTACACAGATATTGAATACTTCCAAGGCATGAATGCTTGAACTGGAACCCCATTATCCTCCTGGAAAGTGCATCTTATGGAAACTGCTGCTGCATGATTAACTAGTGTCTAAATCCCTGCAGGGAAGCAAAACAATTATTCTCAACCATAGCACAGTTACTGCATTTGTATTAATGGGAGGCAAGAAGAGGATGAGCCATAGAGCCTTCTAATGGGCAGCCATAACAAAAAAATACCCCAACAAATTAAGTGAGAGAGCATTTTTGTTGCTCTCTCAAAAGCCATAAAATTTCTGCCCTGGACACTGCAAGACACGAAAGCAAGACTAACTCTACTTTTGCTTTTAGCACTGCATTCACAAAGCAGCAATACCAAACTGAGGGAACACTGAGGCACACACAGCTGGGCAGCTGAAGGAGCAGAGCAGATACTTGCAGGACGAACAGAAACTACCAAGGAATGGTATTTGTGCTATTTGTATCAATGTTCATGAATTTACAGTTTACAAGCCTAAAGGAGCCAGTGAAAACCATGGCCCAGAGCACTGGTCCTCAGTCTCCCTGGGTTGTGACTGGAAAATTCAATGGCAGTTTCAGAGCTATTTAAAGCATACAGTCCATACAAACAAAAGACAAATATCATTTCAGCATAGCAGGTGGTCCACTACCAACTTTCATGTATAGCTGTTCCAACACAGCTGCTTATTGCTCATTTGTAAAGAAATACCCCATAAATAAAGAGAGAATGAAAGTAATGAATAAAGATATGCATATAAATTTAGCCTCCATGAAGCTAGGTTGCTACAATTTAAAACTGCATTTGATGTAATTTAATTAGAAATATTGATTAAAATGAAGCCAGCTCACTGGATGATGATAATAGGCTAATAATAACAATTGATTTGGTTTGATAAATGAACCAAAAAGCGAGCTGAAGGTACTTAAATTTTGACCTATTTAAGACCCACATTCCCTTTTCTTCTTCGCTTTATTGAATTTCTGGGGTTTGTTCAAAATATTATTAGAATGATACATCTGAAAAACACATAATTCACAAAAAAAATTTGACAACTGCTGCTTCTGATGGCCCATTTTGAAATGCAGAGTTGTTGGGCTCCCCCCCCTCACTCCACTCCAGCTTTACTGAATTACATGTAGTGTGTGAGCAGCAGCAATAGTAATTAAAAATAATGAGGCCTGCTAGGTCTCCTAATTCTATTATCTTTATAGCATCAGGCTTCAAGCAACTCACCAACAAAACAGCCCAGATGAGAAATCTCTTCTGAAGGTTCAGTGGTTGTTTACAATGCAAAAGGATAACCATTTCAGCCTGGAAATAAATAAATAAAATCAGAATTCTAAAGCAGACATTAGTGGACATGATTCAAGAAAAAGCAAGGGTTAGCTAATTGATATTTAGCATAAAAGTATGTGGTTTTTTCTTCACGCAAGAAAACCTGAGGTAACCAAATGAAGTGCTGTAACATTAATTTTATTTTCTTATTTCTTTGCAGAAACTCTTATTTCTTCATGGAATAAAATGAAGGGCAGAATGTTGCATATGCTGACTTTCTATGCCCCATGAATTCCATGTAAAACCTGCAAAAGCTACCTTCAGCTTCAGTGGAACTGACAACATTATTCTAACTCACAGAGTGCTAAAAAGGGGAACTTAAATATAGGTCTAAAGTAGGACTGTGACACAGTAGGTCCTTTGTCTCTCCAAAGCTATTAAACACAGAATTCTGTTTTATTGCTGTTACACTCTGATACTGTCTCTGAGCAGTAGGAGATGTTTTTTGTAGCTCACTAACACTTAATTTCTTACATGACAAATGAGGCAGCAGAATTTTGGTTCCTAGGCTTAACATTTGCAAAACAACTTTCAGAAGATATTTAAATCTTCCTGTTTCTGCAGGCAATCAAAATCAGTAGCCTCCTGGAAACTGGCAATAAGTAACCTCCAAGTCCAGAGCCTCATTCAACAGCTCATTTGTGTTCACTCCATCACCAGCTCTCATGTAACATCTTTCTCCACTGAAACTGGGGCACATTTACAGTATTAGAGGTGAAATACTCACTTGTGTGTGTACACAGGGAGATGGGGTGAAGAGCTTAAAGTATCCATATTTTTTGTGTCCTGTATCACTTGACCTCACTACAAGCATCTTCAAATCTCCTTTGAATCACAAAGGTGACCGATGTCACTAAGACACTAAAAAAGGAGCTATTTAAATTGATGATCACAGTGAGTCACAGTTTAAGTCCATGGAAACCACTCATTACTTCCTTTAATGTTTCCCAAACACTTGATTCTGTTGCAGCAGAGTTTAGAAGGTAATCCAAACTGGCAGTACTGTTGTAGCAGATATTACTTGCAGACTTAGGGTGGAAAAGAAAACTAAAATTAAAAATATTGAGGAACAGAAGCAGTATTTTGCCTAAAAATCTAAGAAGTCTAATTTTTTAAAATTTGTTTCAAATTTAATTGATAATAGAAATACAAAAATAATTTCTCTCACATATATATTCATGTTTTTGGAACATTATATAAAATAATGCCATTGATACTAGATACCATTTGTTTTTGCAATTTAAATGGCAAAATCAAAACCCCAGAATGTACTGCAAAACAGATGGAGGTTTTTTGCTAATTTTGTGACACCACTCTCATTTATTTGGAATATTTCAACCCGCTTCAGGTCTTTCCACATATTACTTTAAAAATTATTTTAGGATTTGGGGTTTTTTTAAGGATATATTTCTTAACAATAAGGAGTTTGTAGGTTTACTCTTTTTTATTATATTTTTTTCTTCTAAAGTTTTTTTTTTTAAGATAATAACAGAGAATAACTAACAATTCTGAAAATCATTCTCTCATTTCAACAGCCAAAAGTATAGAGAACTTATTTTTCAGGAGCATATTTGTACTCCTGGATCAAGAAGATATGCAGCTAAATTGAGTGTGAGGTTGCTTAATTAAAGGATTAGTAACAATTAAATGACTGCAACCCTATTCATTTCAATACAATGAAGAAGGTAAAAGAAACCAAAAATAAGACCAAAATGTAAAGCTTTGCATGAAAAATAAAGAAAACCACACACTTTACTGTTCAATATACAACTTTTCCCACATTTCTTTTTTTGTATTTCCCACAGCAACAGAAATATACAAATATTAATATAAATTATATTTATTTCAATAAATGCCTTTGCATTACTTATTTTCCCTGTGATTTGCTACCATTCTTTCAATGTGTATACCTTATAACTCCAGTATTTCTATAAAATCAACAAATTCTATACCCCATCTCTTTGGCACATACAGTATATGCAGTCTCTTCAGAAAATATGCTTAGTAACCTCTGTTTTGTTGCCTTCCACATGTGGATTCATCTTGAAAAGGTAACAGCAAGAGCAAAGGTCAGAGATCAACAAAAGAAGTTGAGGAACCTCTCCTACATATTTCTATTAAATAGATAAGAAAATTGTGAAATCCAGCACAAATGGAAGCAAGAAGGAGTACTGACTATCTGAGATTGGTAATTAATCCTCTGGGATCTGTGCATCCCTTGTTAAAAACAGTTGGAGCTGAAGAGGACCTGCAGGAGATGCTCTCAAGTAACTTTGGCATCCAGCAAACACAGTATCATGAGACTTCCAACTACCCAGACTCTTGACCCCGTTCTTTAAGAAGTGCAAAACCATGTTTTCCTGGGGCTTCAGCAGAAATCCACCACCTCTTCTATCTTATATCCCCAGTTATCAAATGTGGAGGTTATTTTAGGAGATATTCACACAAAAACCTTCACGTGGTTCTCCACACATCTTTATATAAATGTGGACTTTGTTTCCATCTGTTGGGGAAAAACCCAGGCTGGCCTTGGTTGTCATGTGCAAAAGAGCAAAGACAACTCAGAACTATGTGTTTCAAATATCTTAGCAGAGTTGAGCCAAGTTCAAACTCAGAATTAATAATTAAAGAATAAAGATCAACGCATTGGACACATGAGCAGAATCCTCAATGATTTTAGTGACATTTTTGAAGAGTCTAAGCTGAGACTTGCTATGCATTTGGCTTCACGTGGTTGTTGTTCACCATCTCATTTTTTTATCCTCAGTATCCTCTTCCAGCTGTCTCATATATCACGCTCATAATTGCTGTGGATTGGAGAACACCGTTCTGTGGCCTGAGTGGAAATGGAAAGCTTAGGAGGAAAGTCACAGATAATTACACTGGTTAGCATGAGTCAGAGTCCAGGGTAGTGCTGGCAGAGAAATGCAAGGAAATATGAAATTGTTTTTCAGCTGAATGCTGGAGAGTTCTGTATGGAATCACAGGGAAAGCACTCAGGGAAAAATGTATTAAGAAACAATCAGTATGTTCCAAAGAGAAGCAACTCATCCCTGCTTCCTTTCTGGGACTCACAACAGAGCACTGGAACTTATAAAGGAAAAATTCAGTAACTTCAGATATAACCGCTGAATAAACACATAAACAACCTCAGTGGAATTAAAAAAAAGGAGGGGGGAGGAGATGGATAGGGGGGAGCAATAGATCCATCTGAACATGTGGATTTAAACTTCATAAGAAATCAAATCTCACTAGTACAAGAAAAAAGCATGAAGGAAACATATGAGTCCATGAAATAGATCATATTTCCACTCTCATTGGGAACTTTCATAGCAATCACCTGCATCATTATTACTTTTAATTAAATGCACATTAAGACAAAGATAAAAAAGGCTTTTGTGAGATAGAAGCAAAATGACAGAGTACTCAACATGGTTAGTATGTAAGGAAAGTGTAAAAATAATCATTAGGAAGTTGATTATAAAGTTATCTTAATCAAACACCATTATAAGCTGCCGTGCAGACTGTGGCCTTACCATCTGTTCCCAGATCTTTGCTCCTACCTTGGGCTAGCACTAATGACCACACCACCATAACATGGCTGGATCAGGAGCCTGATTCAACCAAAAACTGGCCAAGTAAGAAGGACCAGTTCTCAGGCTGGATGAGGTCCCTTGTTCTATGTTCAGGCCATGATCACCCAGCCACTTAGCCAGAACACAGGAGGAACAGGATGGGCAGCTGGCAGTGATAGAGACTGTGGCTGGAGTGTGGTACTGTCTCTTGCTGGCTGTGCAACCTCTGCCTGGGCACCTGGTCTTCCCCAAGGTACAACCAGACAAACCTCATCACTGTGAAACAGGTCCTGACAAACAGAACATGATCCAACATACATGCATCAATCGTACATCCTGAAGCACTTCTCAAACCCTCAGGGACAACTACTTCTGTCTCTATTAGCACAAAAGGCAAAACCAGTCTTCAAATTTGTGATAGAATTATAGACAGAGGAAATGGGTAGGCATTTCTCAATTATGCCTTGATAGAAGTTCATTCCCTCCACACACTATCTACTTACTTTCCAGATGGAAATAGATTAAATTAAATGGGTTAAGCATGCTTTGCTAATGGTGCTACAGAAAGGGTATCCACAGACCTACAGTGAGCAGGTACAGAAGCAATGCAAGTGAACCACCTTGGCAAAGACCTACAGAAAGACCCACTTTTATAGATACTGATTACTCACAGCTCTTTTATGTAAACAGAAAGCGAATATTTTTCTAAATGGCAGCAGCTTTTTAAAATCTCCTGACTTCCGCTGTAGCCAAACATTTTCCATCACCCTTATCAGCCTCACAAAGTCATAATTTGTCTCTTTGATATGGAGAATCTCAGCTTTGCAAACAGACTGCTATTATAATTGTTTTCTGGCTCTTATTAGTGGAAATTTTAATTTGCTGAGATAACATATGCCAGAAATGATAATTCTTCTAAAAGTAATTGTACACATCTTGCCGAAATCCTGTACTAATAGACAGCTCAGAAATGTATGCAGTTATGGGAGTTGTACTGAAGACCAAGATTGAAAAAACAGCCAGATTCCAGTTTCATCTACAGCATTGTCCAAAAATATTTAGCAAGGATCCTTTCAAGTGGGTCATCAGGAGGCATTCATAAAATGGAAAATAAATCAAAATATCATTGACAAGTGTTTCCTATTGGCTCTAAGACTAGAAGCATGATTTCTCTGAACATGTGCCTAAAATGTTTTCTTTTGATGCTGAGGAGATTGGAATTGGCATCTTTACATGTGACGGGTGTATCTGAATGCCTCAGACCTTGAGATCTGTTTAACAGAGTTAGAGCTTATCTGTTTAATCTAAATGACTATCTTGTTGAAATAGCTCTGCCACTGAGAAGAGAAGATGCTGGAGCTGGCCTTTCTAAAATCAAGGCAAAGTTTGCAATGAACTATAATAATGACTATTTTGTTTTTTTACCCTGGTGTCCTAAATCTATACTGTCTGCAAAAATGAAAGTAGTATCAAAAATATATTTGGTATACTACTTGATAAAAATTAAACACTTGATTAAAACTAAACACTTTCACCTCTCTTCAGCATAAACATGTAAATGATAAAAACCTCTACTCATGAGTTTTACCTCAGCATACCTTTCAAATCTTACAGAATCTTACAAGATTCCATATCTGAGCAAGTAGATTAAACACCGCCATTAATGTATAATGTGCTCCTGGAGGATGGGAGATGAAAGTGCTGCTGAAAGTCACCCGTGGAAATGACAACTCCACTGATCACCCCAGTGAGTCTGCACTGCTGAGGGCACCATTCTGGCCATGGCTTGGTGTCACTGGGTCCTGACTATGCCAGTCATTTCCTCCTCCTCCTGTTCCCTCCCTCTCACTTTTCCCCTTTGCTGCTGCTGGCACACAGGCATAAACCATGCCAAGAGCCTGATTCAGCTGAAAATATTGCTGGGGAGGAAGAGAAGCAGGGACAGCACAGGTCAACAGGAACTGCCTGCAATTGGATTGGCTTAAACTAATCTTGAAACAACACCCTTAGAACCCAAAGAGGCTATTCCTCTTTGTATCTATCAAGATGTGCAGAGAGTCAGCTACCCCATTTAATTGCATGGGCGTAGCTGAAAGCTATGAATGGGAAAGGAAGGAGATAGCCTTGTCTGAAACTTTATAATGCAACCTGGTGCACTGTAGACATAATAAAATTATTTGCTAAGCCAGTCCACACATTAGAAGACCAGCTGCCTAGTGTCTAACTATGAAATTACTCTGCAAATGAAAAGCAGGAATAAAGAGTAGCCAAATGGAAAAATACTTCCTGACCCAGCCAAAGAAAATAATTTACAACAGTTTCCCAGCAGAGAGAAAGTAAAAAGAGTACATGTAAAGCACTAAGATGTAGAAACTGAACTTCAGGGTAGTCAGCAAATAATCAGGTATTTGAATGGGTGTTTCAAAGACTCACCCAGTTGCCTGGGGGAAATAGAGCTAGACCTGTTATACGTTTTAATGACTGAGGATATTCAGTTTCTAAAGTCTGACACATAAGAACAAGCAACAGACATGGTATCAATATTTATATGAAAATGAGATCATCTGCCTCTTCATATCACTTTTCCTTTAATAATTTCCAAGTTCTCTGCATATTATGTATAACTGTTGCAAACCAAGATTATTTCTCCAAAGTCAGTGAAAGGACCATTCCATAATGTTATTCCACTCCTAAAGAGCACTTTGTAGGCATGGAAATAGCCACAGATTTGCCCCATCACATATCAAAGACAGACCCTGAGGTATCATTCCTTCCTCAGTGAAATGGATCACACAAAATCCTGTTTGCCTTTCCCTTGTGTTTTTCACCATAGGACTTACATTCTCAGCAAGTTTAAATTACCTTAACTTCAATTAACTTAATGAATCTATATCAATTTATTCCTACAAATAATGTGCTTTGAGCATTCTGGTGTACCATTTAGCTGTAACTAATAGAATTCAATTCTAATTATTACCCTCTTTTTTCCCCCCCAAAAAAACCACCTTAGCATAGTCCCACCAAAACAGCTGTGGGACTATGCTAAGTAAAAAGAAGTCCCTGCCTTCTTAATCTTGTCATCACATAGCTAATTAAAAACATATATCCTTTTTGGAAGCCCAGGGCCTGGAAAAATACAAGTTTTGGCAGCCTCATCCTGGTTGCTAGTATATGTTTTTTTCATGTTATGCAGTTTTGGATGAAAGTGTTCTGCACACAAGAGCACCAAGAGACATATTTTCTGCAGATACACAGAGCTGAGAGTGTAATTTGCACTGTACTGCTTGCACTGTGCTCCTAACAAGAAAAATGCTGTTAATACAAAAATTTTATACCTTGCTACTGTCAGGTTTTCTGTGTTTTTTTTTTAAATTCTAAGAACTTAATGCAAGCAAGTCTCTTTCTTTCAGATGCACCCTAAATATAAATAGATTGACATAAACAGATTAGGGACCACAGATGTCTGGTGACCCACAGGATCTCTTGGATACTGCAACTGAAGTAAGTATTACAGAGCACTGTCCCAGAGTCACCAAGGGAAATCAAGAAAAATTTCAATATTTTAAGATCACAGCAGAGTCCAGAATGGCAGACAATTCCCTCAAACTTCTATTCTGCACCTCAAACTTTGGAGAGAGCTGTGCATTTTTAGGAAGAGATGTGGAGTTTCAAAGGAACTGCTGCACTGGAATTGGTGATCACTTCTTCAGATAAGGATCCAGCACTCACTAACTTTCACTTACCTGATTAGTCAGGCTTTTTCATTGCTTAAGTTTCACCAGACGTGTCAAGTTCAAGCCTTGGCTTTTAATGCAAACACTGAAAACTTTATACCTTAAGAGCAAGGTGATTTCAGTCACTTGGTAGGTGGTAATCTTTTCTCTGGTACAATTCACGAAGAATCTCATTCACAGGAATAAAAACAGAAGCCTTTACTACATTTTAAGTGTGATAAAGAAAAATACAAGCACACTGAAGTATTGAACTCATTCTTACTTGTGCCTTTTTTTTTGTCTGAATAAGAGCATTAAGCCTTCTCATCTACACAAATTATAGGATTGTAGAATTTGCCTGTGACAGTTACATGCCACCTATCATTTTGCAACATAAACCAATTCAGCAGGTTATTTGGATTTTCCATGTAGCAAATAAGCTGGGTCAGGCCACTCTCAGTAATGAAACACCTGGTAATATCAAACACTATGACAGTATATATGAAGGCACATGTTCCCAGGACTAGACAGAACAGAATACTGAGAAGCAATAATAGAGCTATTTAGAAGACAGTGATAAAAATTGCTTTATGTTTGCTAATACCAGCAGATGATATCCATTTCCCATGCCATATAGTGTTTCTTTTCCCTCTTCCACTTATAAGCCAGGGAAAACATAGACAAAAAAAAAAGTATCAAAAAAGGGTGCAGCTGTGCACAAGAAAAAATATATTCTTACATATGTATGTGTATATGTATATGTTTATATTTATGTATATGTATGAGAGAGAGGGACTTTGACCTTCTGACTACTTGAGACCCCACCCTGAACATTTGGTAACCACATCTACTGTGAAGCAGGAAACAGAAAGAAAATCTTATCCTACAAAGTGAAATGGAATGAAAACGAACTCTCTAAGCTCACTTGCAGGTTGCATAGTCCAAAACAGATTCAATTTACTTCTGCATTTAACAAATTTAATCAACACCCTGTCACCAGCTAACTTTTTGAAAAGACTTTGGAGATTTAATGAGCTCAACTTGAAACTGTCATTGGACAATATGGACATGGGAATTAGTCAAGACTTCTGCAAAACAAAATATTAGGGAAAATGGTGCTTGGCAAAAAATAAACTCAAATTTATCTTAGAATATGGTGCTCTCTGAACAGTAAGCAATAAAGAAAGCATAAAAATTTGCCAGTCCTACTGAAAAATTGCCAAATACAGATATTAATGTAAATAATTAATGTAAGTTTTAAAAAAAAATACAATCTATATAAATTTATTCCTTAATTACTACTCATTTCTCTAAAATTCTAGAGAACACAAACAAACTTGCAGACAAAAAGGACATTTTATCCAACAAGATCAGAGGAGAGGTGGAGGGAATTTCACAAACAAATTTATAGCTGTCTCCTTAGAAACATATTTTTATACACCAGAAATGTTCTACTTCACATTTTAAAGAACTCAAAATTTAAACTTTTCTGAAATGTTTTCAAGTTCATCAGATATTTTGCACTGTCAATTCAAAAGAATAAAGAACTTTTGTTATTTTTATTCAGAGAAAATATAGAATATCACATTTGAGAAGATTTTATTCTTAACAAATGAAACAACTGAAAAATGCAATAATGGGATATTCCATCAGGAAATTTTTACTGGACAGAAGTGATTATGGATCTTCAACGAGAGGAGAATTAATATTATAAATTCTAGAGAAATTTAAAGAAAAGAGCCTGCAAAATTGAAACATATTGAAATGAGAATAACTGATGCAGAATATAATATGCAATTTCCAAGTTGAAAAATAAGAAATATGACCATTTTAAGAGATGCCTGTTTGAGTTACCACAGAATGTGAGAATCCAGTCACAAAACCAGCCCAGCTATAAATGAGGGAAACTCTAAGCAGAGAGAGTCACCTAGTCAGAGTATTTAGTGTAAGCAGTAGAGGATGGAAACAGGACAAATATAAAGCTTTAAGGCATTTCAGTACTCTCATGCTTTATAGAAGAAATTATTACAGTAATCTTTGGTTGTTTTGTTAATATTACTGAATAAAATGTTGTGGTACTTGGATAATTTTTACTCATCTGAGCTGCCAGCTGCCTGTGTGGTTATCATTCAGTATTAATGCAGTTTTGGCCCAGGGCTTTCATTTCTGAATTTCTGTTTGGCTAGTCTCAGATGTGGTGAGAATGTCAGTATGCTAAAGTTTCTGTTGAAAGGCTTTTTATACACATATATG
This sequence comes from Parus major, assembly GCF_001522545.3. Classification (NCBI taxonomy): domain Eukaryota; kingdom Metazoa; phylum Chordata; class Aves; order Passeriformes; family Paridae; genus Parus; species Parus major. Next base: position 18,365,162 of record NC_031775.1, read on the forward strand.
GGAGCTTCTTTGTGACTTCAAGCAGTGTGTAAATCAGTGCCACACTAACATAAATAAAATGCATGACTTGAAAAGTTTGGATTGTTTTCCTTCTTATCTGTTAACAATGCAAAATATTAATAACAGGATTCGTATTTCTGGAAAAACTTACATTAAAACCAAGCAGGCAGAACTACAGCATCACTCACCTCTGTCCAGCACGCAGTGCCCTGGCTCTTGTCACTCCCACCACAGTGGGAGCACGTGCACCAGTTTGTCACTGTACTGGGCTCCTCTGAAGGCCAAACTCCAAATCACCAGGCAGCAGGAGCCTTTTGGCACTCTTTGAAACTGTAGCAGGAATCAATACAGCTGTTAGGTGCTGTTTAATAGGCTTTGTAGTACAAGTGTGCTGAATGACAGTTTCAGCCTGCTTTCACCTCTTCTCTTCTTTCCTCATCTCCTAGAAAAAGGAACCAGAAGAAAAAACCAGTAAGTTCAGCACATGGTAGCTGATATTCCACCACTGACACTAAACTGGGACTTCAAAATGGCACCTCTGTTTTTTACCTGCAAAGTCCCTACAAAACTGCCAAGGCATGAAACTAATGCCAACCTGAGAAGCAACATTTTCCCCTTCCTTTTCTAATTCTAAACAACTACTAAACCAAGCTGTTTGTGGAATTATAAGATCAAAAGCGTGCAAATTGCATTTGTATGTTAAGGGGTTTGCACTGTCACTGTCAGAGTATGGGCATGAAAACACAAGATTTGGGCAAACACCTGCAAGTCTCCTTCAATAATAACCAAAAGTTTTTTTATCCAGCTATGTAATATTCCCACACATACACCTACAAGAACAGCTTTTGTTTAGAAAAGTTATTTTTTAACACAAATTATCACTTTCTTGGATGTGTTTTAAGCTTTGCAATATCTTTGAGAGGTTGATTACAAATTAATTCTCCTGACCCCTTTAAAGCTCACATTTCTGAATACTGCCAACAAGCATTCCAATAATTTGATTCAGGAGGGCAAAACCTGTATATACCACAACTGATCCTTCCAAAAAAATGAAAGCAAGAGGCAGCTTTCCTTTAAACAGTAGAAATCTTCCTCCTGTGGACTCTTTTCTACATATATTAGGCAACAGATTTTTCATTTACAGCTTGTGATAATTTTTGTCTTATCGACACTGTAAAGGGAAAATCCCCACAAAATCAAATCCGCAGCAATGGGGAGCAAGAGGAGACTGCTTTAATCCTCTCTAGGTTTGTTTTTCCATTGCTCTACAGTTTCTGTTCATCCTCCTTGTAACACTGAAGGAAAACATTCAATTTCTAGTGAGGAAACATTAACTGTTTGTCATCTTCAAGGTGAATATGTTGGTTGAGAAAGCAATTGGGAGGATTTAAAGACTTGCTCTAAACTGCAGAACTGGTGAAGGGCTAGTGGCCAGAAGCTGATACAAACTCAAGCAAGCTGGGTAGGAGCAGGCTCAGCTCAGAAATCTGGGAACTTAAATGGCAGGGACATGTCCCTTGCTTCTGGGTCTTTAGAAGATTTGTGCTCTTCTAGGGAGGTTGTTTCACAGTGCCCCAAACACAGGGTAAGTTTTTCAAATGCATCTTTTCAAACACTATGTGCTTGCAATGTAAATGACATCTCTTCCTTGCATCAGTAAAAAGAGGACATGCATTGTTTTCACAAAAGTAGGGATCGGAAAAGACCACAAAAAGACCACAAAAATACCACAGTGAGATAAAAAATGTGAACACAAATGTAGTGTATTCATCATGAACACTTGAAGTTCATGATGACTCAAAGACTTTAGATGACTAAGGTTTTAATAGAGGACTTAATATCTTCCTAAAACTCTAATAAGAGGCCTTGTAAATCTATCTGGTACAGATGGAATGGAAAACAGAGCCAGTCTCAATGACTAGCAAGAAAGTAAAAAACCAGTCAGAAATAAAATAAGTACACAGTGAAATTACTTTGAGGAAGCTTAATAGATTTATTATTTAGTCACTGTACATGAGGCTGAGCAATGTCCAAGGGAAACAAGGCAGAGGCATAAACTGCTGCTTCAATTTAAGTGGAAATCCTAACTACCCTTCTAGCTAATGCTTTCCACATATGTTGATGTCAATAACAAATTTCAAAACAAATCCTCTTGGGTTACAAAAGTGCTGTGAAGACAGTACACAATCAGCTATTCTCCCTACTGGAGCAGCAAAATCAGTAAAGTGACTGAACTAATTTAAAATCTCACTCAGCACTCTAGTGCTCATATATATAACCAAGTACATTTGGGTTTTTTTAATCAAATGTGACTAAACAAGGTAATATTAAAAGATATTGGAATGGGGAATCCTTTCTCAAGAATGGAGCCATAAAATAATTTGAAGTCACATTAATACCTGTTTCTAAAATGTAATTCAATTAAGTTAAAATTCAATGCTATGCAATTAAAACTTTAAACCAATTGGCCAAATCATTAGCAAGAAGTTAAATTTAAAAAAAAAATGTTGCATAAACTGTTCAGAATGATAAAGATACATTAATAATTTAAATATTTACCATGAAAAGTAAAGCTATCAAAGAGTGAAGCTATTTAAGTAAGCAAACAAGATTAGGAATAAAATGCTGAAATAAACATTTCTTTAAAAAGTGAAACAGCAACACTCCAGGCCTTTATATTCTGAAGGAAGGAAAACAGTTTTCCTTTTCACAGGTTTTAGGAGAAGTTGTTTTGCTTTCTCAAATGAAAGATGGGCAAAACAAGAGACTTAACACTTTGGAGTTAATTCACCTCCTTGGCAGAGCTGATACTGAAAGTTCTGAAATATTTTCATTATAAATAAAATAAAAAACACCGTTCTACTGGTATTCAAAGTATGAAATATTCAGAGTGTGCACAAGCAGCTCCACATAACTTACAACTGCATTGCCCCAAAAAGTGTTACTGCACGAGTGTAATGTTTAATAAAAGCAGTGGAAGAAGCAGATTTCTCAATAAATTCTTTGAAACCTCTGGAAAAATATATGGCATATCTCTGTCCAAATGATGCCATAGTGTGCAGCTTAGAGCTTATCAGACTCTGTTTTTCCAAATGGAGCAGATACACATGAATCAATCATGTCCAGTCCAAAATAGGAGCATTCTTCCTTGTGTCCTCTACTAAAACTGGCACTGTACTACTAATGGCTATGAACAATGCTTACAAGCACCTGCAGTAGGGTGTAAAGCTAGTTTTAAATGTGTGTCTCTGGTCCCTTATCAGTAAGTTGCAGAGGGTAAATGGTGCTTAATGTCTGAGCTCCCAATGACAGCTCAGCCTGAACAGTATCAGAGCCACTGCTAAACTGTTTATCATTAAACCATCATGTGCCAGTCTCAGCTTACAAAACAGAAATGTTCTTCCATACAGGGAGGAGGAAAACAGAAAAATATTGACAACACTGGCAGGTCCTTTAACACTTATGAATGAGAGAAAACACTCATTTAAAATAAATTCTAAAGCATTAATCCATTTGGCTGAAGATATAACACCAGAAAAGAAAAAGAATTGTAGGCAGTAGAGACTGCCACTAGAGCAAGCTCTGGATAACTTAGTTTTAAAGCTGATTTGTCCAAATAATCTTACATCAAGCTTTCCCTTGCTGGTTAGTATGAATGTCTAAAGCACTAGGAAGAAGCCATAAATAAGAGTAAGTGATATTAAACCAATAAGACATGACACACAAATAATTTCTGGACTATTAATGAACGTCTCAGGTGTATTGTAAAGCATGGGGCCAAAGATCTAGATTGCCTTATCTTTCACATAAAACAGGAATCATGAAAAATGTGGGAGGAGGACATCAGGGAAGAGTCCTACTCTTGTGTTTCCAGATGGAGGCCATAGTTCAAATAAGCCTCACAGCCAAGATGTGAGCTGTATTTTTGGTCAAAGACTAATTTCTACAATAGGAAAGGTGACTTTCTTTATCTTTGATTAGGTTTAAATGTAAAGTTTACTCTTCACCAGTCACTAAATTCATTTATAATGTATACACTCTGGCACAGGAATTTGAAAGCTTTGCATTCTCAAATTTTCCAAAAAATCAGAGAGCAACCTAAACTATTTGGAAAGACATCTCTGGGAACTAGGAGTTGACAGTCTTTTAAAAGCCATGTCGAGTTTCTTGGGATAACAAGGAGCAGGAAGATGGCAGTCCCCAATAGCAGAACTTTCTGCAGCCCCATGAAGCACTTTGAATATCTATATAGTCACTATCTTTATCTTTCTCTCAACAGTCCTCATTCACCAGGTTTTGTGAGCTGCTCTTTTTTGTTCTTATGTTTCCCAAGAGTGTCCCCTCTGCATGCTCACTACCTGCAGGGACAACTTTCACACGTCCCACTTGGAGTTAAAGCACAAAGACAGGGTGTTTGCATTACATCATTACAGCAGCTTGCAGCTTCAACATTACAATCAAAAGCTGAAGGAGACCTTAAAACTATCATCCAGTTTCCAAAACCTCAGGCAGATTGACTTTTATTTCAGTGGTGCAAATTAACAGTAAGTGCAGGGAGAAAAAAAAAAAAAAATAGAAAATAATTTTGTCCTTTTATTTGAGCAAAATAATGGTTTTCCCATCTCAATGTCCATATGACAAAGTAACTATGTTACACAATTTTTATTTACCACTCTGCTATGGATAGTGATTAGATATAGCACACAGTCAGAATTATCAATTTGCCTTTAAAAAATATAATTACAGCTTATACTAAATTTTTTCAATAAAAATGTAGAAACCTATACAAATAATACAGTACTCAGAACATTCAAATTCCTGAGATGCTCTGTTAGTCATGTAAATTTTAATGTACAATATACCATGTACATTTTATCTAGAAGGTAATTCAGTTTGACAGCAATAATGAATAATGTTTAATTTCTGGTAAATGACTTGTTTCTCCTAAATGTGTAGCAGTAAAAAGCTATGAGAAAACCCTAAAAGTAAAAAGTATTGTTTTGTTTTAGCTTCAGGTACAACAAAATAACGAAAGGATTTTATCAGACACTTTAATCTCAACATTGATTAGGGGAGATGAAGGAATTTGTTAAACTTGTTAGTTTTTAATTGATTTTCTACAACATGGGCATTATGACTTCCCATTTGTTTGCCGTCACAGATACTGATCATCAAAGGAATACTTAGATGTAATGAACCAACCAACCTCCACAGGCACAGGAAAAAAGCCACAAAGTTAGCCTCAGTCCTCAGACAATTCTCAGGGTAACCTGTAAGCATTATTAAGTAGCTGACTGAAGGAAGAGGTGGATAATCTTTATGCTGTTCTCGTTGTAGGTAGCAAGCCTTGTATTATCAAACATACATATTCTAGAAGAGTAGAAAACAAAAAAAGCCACATCTAATGAAGATCTGTGTTCTTTCAATTCCATGTTTTCTTCAATTTCCCATTGAAGCAATAGCTTGCTACTAACCAGTAACTCAGATTCATGTGAAATACTGCTGGTGTACTTTGGAGAGTATCACACTGGTAAAGCAGCTTGGAAAAATTCATCAGAGATTTCTTCATCAAATATTTCAAATCAATATTTCATCTTTCTAAACATTTGCTACCCTTTAAAGCAACAAATTAGTTAAAAGTGCAGTGCTGAAACGAGGCTGGACTAAAAAATATCCCAGCAAATTGCCCAGAATGGTCTGTGGGGATTTGTAGCACACCATGATGTCACACACAGCAGCTGGACGGAAGGGAGCTCTGCTGAAAGGTCTCTGACAACACACGAGACACACTGGGGAAAAGGTTTTTTCTGACATGCTTGTTAATCCTCCTCCTCCTCACTGCTGACAGCCCTGACACCTCAGACAAGGCTGAAAATTAGCTGTCCTTATAAAATGGATGAACAAGAGTCTTGTAAAGTTGAACAGGCTTTGAACTTGGGAATTCTGCTGGCTGCTAACTCATCTTTGAGTAAGAATCTCAAGAACCTTTCTTAAAACAGCTTTTCTAAGTGCTTGTGTCTTTTTTCTGAATTTTTCAACAGAGGTTACAGGTCTTTTGTTTCCCATTCTCATGAAACAAGTCATCTGGTAAACAGCTTAGGTCTTAAAATGCCTGAAAGCAGAATGAACACCCACTTTTTTCTTGTAAAAGCCTCAAATCATTTTAGGATTGTTTTAATTAGGGTTGAATTTTCCTGTTTTGAAAAAGCATTGCCAGAGCCTTTAAAATAAAAAAAATAAAGCAGAAACAACAGAAGTCTGGGTAGGCAAGTGACCTCATAAGAAGGGTTGCTGGTGAGTATTCTGCCACAGAATAAAAGCTACATATATTTTGTAAGAAACGTGTTTTTACAAATTGCCTGGAAGTTATCCTGAATGTACCACAGGCCAGAGGGAAGAGGTTGCTTGTTAATGAACCATGGCATTACAGAAGGTGAAAATGAAATAGGCATATCAGGTTAATAACGAATTGTGCAACATCTGTACAGAGTTGCTATTTTTCTGACATTATTCTCACTGTTTTAAATGTCTGAACCTAGTGGGTTCCTATGTCTTCCCTAGAGATTCAGCTCCACTGTCTAATAAAACTTCCTGTCAGGAAATTTTTCGTGATGTTCAGCCTAAATTTCTCTTTTCTCAACAGCAATACATTATTCCATGTTACAAGCTTTTCTCCTGCAAGAAGATAAATTATTCTTTATTTTTAATGCTTAGCCTTCACAAAAAGTTATTAACCATTATGTTCTTAACTCTGTCAGTCAGCCAAGCTTTAAACCTACAGATCCCATAAATCAGATACAATGCTAGATTTTTTCCTCTGCAGTCCCTGAAATTACATTACATTATTTAATGCTGAGATTCCCATACAATGGGGACGGTAAGCAGGTGGCTTGTAGGTTACTTTTTCCCCAAATAATATTATTTGTTCCTCAAACAAAAATTGGTGTTTGGCTAGAAAAAAGAAAAAAAATTCCACAGCTGTTCTATCAGGATTCTGGTTTCTCAATTCTGCTTTAAACCTAAGAAATACTCAACTTCCTCCTAGTTTAAAGCAATAATTAAATTGCAATGGCCCTTCCATTGAATGACATAAATAACAATTGCCTGCTAGCATTTCAGTCTTTAGTCCTTCTGAGCTTTTCTGGTGTTGCTGGAATAACTGGAACACAAATACCTGTAACCTGTTGCATGTGTGTACACTGCATAAGCACTCAAAACTATTATTATTACTGTATTAAGTATATATGCAAGTCTTGGCAGGGGCTAAAAATCCACAAACACGGGCTTAATGGAAAATTTTTCAGAACTGATCCACCACTGCAGGTGAAGCTTCATGGGACTAGATTTCTGTACTTTTTTATGTTCTTTCCCAATATTCATTCAAACCCATATTCAAATCACATTCTATCACAATATTTAAGTGCCTAATTCCTGATTTAATTTCGGCCCAGGTTGAGATAGATCATTTTGAAGCAGCAAATAAAAATGTGTTTAATTTCTGGAGCAATTTTTCTTCACTAGTTTCACTAATATCTTTGAAAAAGACCAATAGATACCTTACTTTTTTATATTTTTCTTCTTATATACCTGGTGAGAGTCAAGACAAAGTATGAGGGGGGAAAAAACAACAGCAAAAACTGTATGCATTAATTATGGCTCAGTAATAGCCACACAGAAGGTCTTCAATAGATAAAAATTTGGAATAAATTTGGCCCAGCTAGAAAGGAGGTCAATCTTAACTCTACAGACCAGGTGCATTACAGGCTGGCTGTGGGATTTTTTAAATTTTTTTTTAATGCTGCAAACAGGATACTTGACCATCAGTATTTTTCAGTATGACTCTTTCTATGACTGTTTTCCAAATCTTTACCTTATTTCCCGGTAGACTTACAGTATTACATTGCAATTTCATATTGTGTATATATATATATATTGGAAGTAATGAAAGCAAGAGCTTCACTGCAATTATTAAAAAAGGGTTATGAATAGGAGCAGCAATAAGAAAGGTAATGAGTTCCTTCACCTGCCATGAAAACTAACTTGACTCTACCTAAAACACTTTCAGGGTCAAAAGTCTCTGTAGTTTTAGTCAGTTCCCACAATGAGGAAGAAAAAAACCCCACATTGCTTGCATTAAGTCAAAACAACAATGCATTTGCACTTGAAATCTGAAACAATGAAAAAGACGCTGTTAGGAAATATTTAGTTTGATCATCTTTACAAGAGAAATCTGTATACAGACTTAAAATGAAGAGGATTAAATGGAAGGTTTAAGGTCTCTTGCTGAAACCACCACTGCCTCAATATATACTTTCTTTTTTTCTTCACTCTTCTATCTCATGGAGATTTCACTAATTTCACTTCTTCCATGGGACATAAAACATTCTAATTTACATTTAGCTAACATTAACTTTCTTGCTAGTTGGAAGCATTTATGCAGTAGAGAGGAAACAGAAAGCATATGCAAGCATCTGAACAGTTGCCAGTTCTTTTACCTTCTGTACTTCATGCTCTTTCTATATGAACATACATTTAAATAACAACTTACCTTCTGCACTGACTGTACTCTTTGCACACACTTATATATCAACTTTTTACAATTAATAAGCTCTGGTTTAAAGTCTTCATGTTATTACAAAGGCCAGATTATTCCAGAAGTAGCTAGAGCCAGTTTGGATCAGCCTTAGGTAAATTTAGAATAAACTAGTTTTAATGATAGGTGGAAATGCCTCAGAGTCTGAAAACATTATCTGGTGATGTCCACATGTGTGATGGAGAAATGCACACAATAATATAAATATAATAAAAATTTTAAGTTCAATCTTTAACTGAATGTGGCAGAAAATGTGCCATTATTGTTGTTTTTAATGGATAGGATTGTTCACTTATGAGATTACATGTACATGATGAAACTGTGAAATCAGCAGTGCTTTCACTGAAAACAGTGTTTTCATCAACCAAGGCCATGTTTACTATATTTCTTCAACAGATCTGCAGGGACCCATTTCTTGCCCTGTCTCTGGGAGAGCTCAGCCCAAGGCTGAATGCTGGCCATCCTATAGCTGCACCCTCAGAAGCAAGACAAGCTGGCAGCCAGCAAGAGTTCACAAACGTACAGGACAACACAGGCCAGATTTCTCCTTCTCAGGACAAGTAAGCTCATTGCTGTTGTTTGCTATTAGTGTACCAGTGACTACCACCCCTCCTTTTAAATAAGAGGGTCACAAGAATTATCCCAGACAAACGTCTGAAAAGCAAAGCAGGGGCCAGAGAAAGAATTCTAGCCACACTTAACCCTAAATCCAATAGTAATTAAGACGTAATTCTGGGATTTTTTCCTCCTTTTTGACACAGTCTTTTGACCAATATTCATCTCCATGGCTCATTGAAAGAACTCAGTCGGCAGCTGAGTAAAGCTGGAAGACCCTTCTTTGCTTCCAGTCCTGCAGCATTGAAAGTGTCATTGTACACAGCTGAAAGTTATACAGTTATTTCTTGCTTTGGAGAACACAATACAAAGACCTGCTCCAAGCCCCATTGTGCTTTCTGGATTTGTATTCATTTGACATTATGCTACTTTGGAATTGGGCTTTACCTTCATAAATATCAGAAAGAACTGCTGAAGAAGTAATGCATGTCAAGTGGCCTGCAATCCTTGAACAAAGCAGACCTTGCTCTCCCCATCATCATTATTCACCAGACATGGCAGAATGAAAGGCTGAAAGGATCAAAGAGCAGAGCACCAGCAGTATCTACTAATAATTGACAGTGTAAGCAACACCACTAATCAAGGCCAAAATACAGGACATCATAAAGGACAGACATTCAGGTTCTCTGGCTTAGCTGACAGCATTTAAACTGGGACCAGCTGAGCAAAAGGAAAGAGGGTACTATAAATATAAGGAAAGATTTATGTAAAATAAGCAAAAGCAAAATTGCACCTGATAAAATTAAAAATAAAACTAAACATGAATTGATTACAGCTAACATCAGTTTCTACTGAAATTTTCTGATCCTTCTTACATAGCAGATAAACGTTACTCATAAATAGAAATATATAGTTTGAGCAAATTAATACTGCCTTTTGAATTTTACATTTCAGATTTCTGCATTCCTTTATGTTTCCTTTAAGTACAACATGACAAAATAGAAGTTCTCATCTCCCAAAAAAGGCTACGAAGAAAATGAAAGAAATCCACTGATACGGTTCCAAATTGTCAAAGAAATTTTTTGAGAGAAAAAGCTCTGTCTGCTTTCCTAAACAGTACAGACTTTCATAACCACTTTTCCTAGAACTTTAATGTTTGTCAATACAACCATTTCAACAGAAGCAAAATCTCACTACATTTTACCTTCTAATTACTTTATTCCCTGAGACAACAATTAATTTACCTTCATTATAGTCAGCTTCATTGCCTGTAATGCTAAATAAAGAAAACAGCTGAGTGACCAGAAACACCTGATAATAAACAGTAAAAGTTAGGCAACTGTGAAAAATTTTGTTCTCTTTTTCCAAGAAACAAGCAAGTCATTTAGATATACTAACATTCTTTGAACTTGACCCAGAAAGTTTATCTCTAGTGCAGAAAGAGTTTCACCAGCTCATTCAAGCACTGACTTCTGTACCTGAAGTGCCAAGGTTTCCCAGTAATGAGTGCTAGGCTGGCCAGTTGCAGAGTTTGAACTTGGTGCTTTCTGCCTACCAGCTAATACATAGAGATTAGCAAAAACCTGTATATAGAGCAAAACCTTTAACCATCACCAAAATTACCCACATTTTACAGTAAACCTGCTGAACTGCACAGCCCATTTTGCATGACTACAGCCAGTGTCCCCGAAATCAGTTCTCAAAACTGCAAAGCACTTGCAGATAGAATTTAAGCACTTTTACTAAATAAAGTACAGTGGATTAGTTTGCTATTGTGAAAAGTACCTCAAAGGAATTTCAGCTGAATGAACTAGAGAAAAATATTCCACGGTCTCAGTTTCAACAATATTCAAGTATTTAATTATTTTGAACAAATAAAATATAATTAAAGTTGCAGATATCTAAAGTCTTTAGACCACTATTTTTCACAGTCAGGGACAATAGACAGAGAATAATCTGTCATTTTCATGGCTGACCTGATGACTTTGTAGGAAGCCATATTTACATTCTCAGACTTAGCTGAGAACAATAATTGTTTGTAATTACTCTATGCAAGATAGTGGAAGATACCCAGATACAAAAAAAACCTTGTAAAATAGAAGACAATTAAAAATGTTTAGACAAAAGCCAAACTGCCTGTTTCAAATGAACATGGCAGAAATGCTTTGGCCTGATAGCAACAGGATGTATAAACCCTCAAGGATTGACTTACAATTAAATATTTAGAATGACAAATGAATTATCATAATAAACACTTAGCATTCAGGTAGAAAATGACTAAGAAAACCACTTTTGCCCATTTGTGGTTTTTTTGAAAGAAGGTCAGCTTCTCTTTCAGTGTAAGACAAAACTCATTCTTTATATAATTCATTATCCATTGACACAGAGGTAGATTGCATCAGGAATATTCGTGACCCATTTCTTTCAGAAACCCTTCAACTCCATTGCTTTTTTTTTATTCAGAATACAACAAAAGAGCTTTCCAAACAAAAAAATAGAAGCAGTAGTGTTACAATTTTACCAATTAGGGTTCTATTTCAAATGAAGGGGTTGTCATAAAAGTACACATTTCTCTGAGTAAACTTTACAACATTAATAACACAAATATTTTTGTGTTCCTACTTCTTCAATTGGATCTGTGAAATCAAAGACAATTTAATCCCTTTCTTATAATTCTAAATCTATCCAAGTCATTGATGTATAATCAGTGTTAATTGTAGCAGTTAACATTATATCCTCTAATTACTTTCCTGACAGGACTTAGACAAGTGAATTCCTGGTATTCTGTTTTCTCCCCCAGACTTTAGTTTACAATAAAATAGTACTTCACTTTGCGTTATTATATCTTAAGTTTTTAATGCAATTTAAAGAAAACTATGTTCTACATGACAGCAGCTTTTGATAAATGAAACAGAAGGAATTGTTCTCCTCTATTCAGTGTTTTGGTCCTTGTACAATTTCTTTTGCAAAAAAAGCAAACATGAGAAGTTAATATTTTCATATTTTATTACTGTTCTCTTCATGATAGTGTGCCTGGCACATCTGCTAAATCACCTAAGAAGTTTTACTATAACAACAAGTTCTTTTCTAAAAAACTAGAGACAAGATAAATAACATCTTGTAATGCTCACAGTCAGATAATCCATTCTACAAGAAGCTGCCCTTCATGCAAGGCTGTGGCTGATACTGTCACCTGTAACCTGCTGCTTCTCTTGCACAATTCATGTATTTTCCATCATCCCTTCACATCCAGGGTAACTTCTGTGCAAATCAAACTAAATTAATTTCAGTTGCCAAGTTCCAGTCCTTAACCTATTTTGTTACATCATCATATTGATAATTCAGAGGGAAAGAATTAAATAGGATAAGCAGCTTTGTTTGCCATTCGTGTTACTACTTAATAGTAATACATTACTATTTTGTGCAATACACAGCCTGATGATAAAAGAACCAGAAAAAATCCTTTGTTTTGTTATGTTTGATCTTCCACTCGAACTGAATTTAATTTAAAAGTATAATAAGCCAACAGAAAATATTTTTCCCTAATTGAGATGTACCATCTGCTCCAGTAATCAGCAAAACACATCTCAACTCATTTGGATGTTTGATGCACTGCTTTTGTACAACTGACAACAGAAAATGTGAACATGAATGAACATGATTAGAATACAAAATAATTTTTTGTCCTAGCAATATTTGTTTTACACATGCACTCAGTGGAGCTACTTCTGTGAAAACTAGTTGGTCCTCCTATTCTACCCCAGAAATATCTGAAACCAGTTATTTTTCACACATAATTGTCATACAGATTATCTCTGCTGATGACTTACAGAAAACTCCATTCTAAATTACCCTTCTGTAGTTTGAAACTTCTTCCAATTTTTATAAACTCAAATGCTTTGATTCAGTAAAATATTTAAAATTTTGAAATGAATTTGATAGTTTGGAATGGGATTCACTCCATGTACTAAACCAAATGGGTTTCAAAGGTGTGGGTTTGAGGTCCATATTATTTTAGCTTATATTAGTCTGTCAATATTGAGAGTATTTTGATCCATGTAGAGTACAGGACTTGTTCCAGAAAGATGTCTGCACCCTGCTAAGTGTGTTAGTTGTAAGACAACTAAGTTTACAGAGCAACCTGCATTTAAGATAGACAGGAACTTCTCTACCAGAGATTTATTTTAAAACTTAAGGCAAGCCGACTGAAAAAACATGAAAGAAGCAAGAGTACCCAAATAAATCTTCCTTTGTAGAAAGATTAACCTGCAGTGAATCAATGACATTTTGTCTTAATCCCCTTGTGTACCTCTTACAAAAAAAGGATTCTGTCTTGTAGGACAGGGATAAGACAGAGATACTTAAATGTCATACAAAGTGTTTTCTCTTTGATGTTGTATGAGCTACACATGGAACTACCTTTTAAACAATTCAGGACCAGTGTCCATTGAAACAATCAATAAGGATTTTCTGGTTTATAAGACAGTTATAAAGCTTAAGGCTAGTTTCTCTGGGAAACAGACATTTTAGCTCAATTGATTCATTTAATTATTTGAACTAGTTTCAGGGTAAAGTTCTTATTTTGAATGCAGTTTCACTTCATGTGAGATTGTTCCATATTTACATTGAGAAAGGTTTTGGGTTTGTACAGTTGGTTTTCATGTTCTCAACATGAGAGGCTGTTTCTAAGGTTGAAAAGTGAATGAAAAATTATTTTTAAAGTGCCACAAAAGCTATATGACAAAATTTATGTTTTAATTCTTTTATAAAAAAATAATCAAGAGAAAGTTAAAAAGTTATGCTCACATTTCCTTTTTTTTATGTTTTAGAATCTGTTCAAAGGAAATAGAATTTCAGAGCTCTGGTCCCTTAAGTTCTCACTTCTCTGCCAAAACCTGGTGTTCTTTTTTATTTAAATTGTCATAATTATAATAAGTGGGGAGGCTTTGTTTTATTTAAGAGATACATGCAGAAAAAATGAATAAGTCTTCAAGAGGAAGAAAGATGGTGTGAGAAGGCTTGAAGAGGTATACAAAGACTTATCTATTCTTGTAATATCTTAGCATCTTTCAGGAAGAATAATTCTCAGTACTGGGCTTTTTCATCTCTGAGCTCAAATCTGATGGAAATATTCCATCTACTTTGCAACAAAAGTACTAAAAGCCAAGCAGTTTAGGAGCAGGGCTCAAAAGATAATCAAGTGATTCCATTATCCCACTGGGTAGTCCACCAAATTATTCGAATTAACATGAATCAAGTGTAGTTAGTTGCTAACAACTGGTATGAGTCAAACCCTTTTCAGCTTATCAAGTGATAGATTTCAGAGGTTTTGTATCTTAACTGACAACACTACTGTAAAGTTCAACATTCACCAACACACTTTGTTTCAGTTCCATTTTAATTTTGTTTGTAGGAACATATTTCATATTTTCAATCTTGCAGTGAGGATGTACTAAAATTTCAGATTTCTGTAAATTGCCTCCTTTGCTTGATGTTATTTAGCTGTGAACATTTAGTATTTTTTATTGTTTTTTGGGGAACGATAGCATTTTTTTATTGAACCAAATTCTTATCTTCAGAAATACAGTGACTAAAAAAAACCCACTCAAATGATGTTTTCCATACTTCTGTATTTTTAACCTGTTTGAAAATAAATTCATCCCATATTTTGTAAGTTTTTTTGCAAGCTCCAAGTTCCAATGCAAACAAAGGCATACAAATAAACCTGTGTGAAAAAGAAACATTTTTTTTATCAATTTTCTACTCTAATTGAAAGCAAAGATGCTTCCTATTGACTAGATGTTTATATGGAAATCAACAACAACAAAAAATTAATTAGATAACAAATAGCTGATATTTGGACCTCTTCTGTCTTTCCATCAATGAAACTATTAATGTGCTGGCTATGCATAAACACTTGCACATTGTCATCACATGAGATATTTGATTTTCCTTAGAACAAGGCTATTAATTTCCTCCCACCATTGAGGTAATTCTTTTAGAGAGAATAAAACAGCTTAATCTCCTTCTTAGTTATGCAGTTCAAAATGCCCATAGATTATGAATATATCTATCTCACACTTTTTTATTTGCTGTTCTCACGTCTGGATTATTTTAAATTTTATCCATGGGAAGACTTCAATGAATATTTTGTTTATATTATTATATAAGACCACTTTATATGTGGTCTTATGTTGTACAAGGCTCTCGTATGAAGAAGCAGATTTTCTCAGTCAGTAAGGCTGGGCAAAGGAAGAGCCAGAAGAAAAAGAGGCACAATAATAACATCTCACACATGACCTTCAGCTTTAAAATTTTCTGTGCAAGCATGGAAACCTAACCATACAACACACAATAATCCCAGTTCTACACTTATGAAGGTTATATAGGTCTAAATAACGGATGTGAGTTAAACTGTACAGAAACAGCACATCTTCCATCATTTTCCTATTAATCTTTGCGTATAAGTAACTAACAAGCAGGCTGCAGCAGATCTGCTGTACTCGCAATATGTTCAGTTCTCAGCTGTCTCCCCAGACAATGTGTGAATACAGGCTATGCAAAAGTCATTGTCACCCACGGGGAGGTGAGTGCTAGTCTTCTTTTCAGCATTTCAGGGTCCTACCTTGGGGCCTATTAGCAAGAAGGCAGACTGCTTTATTATTTGAAAAGCTGTTCACTGTGATTTATGGCCTTGTATTAGCCTCCTCATCCTGAAATATTAGACAATCATACTTTGTCATGGACAATCTGAGGTGGGGAAAACACAGAGCATTCATCTTCTCTTGCCATCCAGGACACTTCTTTTCATCTATTGTTTTTTCCTCTGGCATATCATTTCCTTGTAATCAATTTAAACTGAAAACTTTAATGACCTTCCCTGAGCGTTACAGTCTTTTCACCTGCTCTGAGGGATGTTCTGCAAAGAAGTTAAAACTCCAAAGCTTTTTAAAGTTTACAGAAAAAAAACATACAAATCTCATATTTGATTATGAAAGGATTTTAGAAAATTACCAATGAAGCAGACCCAAAATACCCAGTATAATTATTTTCACATTTTAAGTTTGTGGTTTAACCCCAGTTGGCAAATAAGCACCATGTAGCCACTCACTCTCCCTTTCCCAGCCAGAGGAATGGAGTGTAGAATTGGAAAAAGGTAAAACCCATGAGCTAAGAATTGTTGAAAAATTGAAATAAAATGTAATAATAATAATATATTATTAATAATAATAATAACAACAACAGCAGTAGTAGCAGTAATTAAAAGGACAGAGAGAAATAAAAACCAGGAAAAACAAATGATGCACAATACAAGACAAGTGATGCTTTCCCAAGTACTGATTGGCACCTCCAGGCCAGCTCCCCCAGTTTGCATACTGGGCATGACACTCTGTGGTGTGGAATATCCCTTTGAACTGTCCAGGACAGCTGTTCTGGCCTTCCTCCCTCGCAGCTTCCTATACACCTCCTCACTGGCAGAGCAGGGAAAACTGGAAAGTCCTTTTTTAAAGACATAAACACTGTTGAGCCACTACTAAAACAGCACATTATCAACATTATTCTCATAGTTAATTCAAAGCACAGCACTGTACCAGCTACAAGGAAGAAAATTAATCCTATCCCAGCCAAAACCAGGACCTAAGTATCACCCCTTATTCCATACCATTTATGTCATGCCTAGGTCCCACATTTTGCAATGCATCCCAGTTTGCCACTATCATTGCTCTTGGTCCTTTGATACACACACACACACACACACACACACACACACACACACACACACCTATATATATATATATATATAGGTATCATTCCCTGAGGCTATGCACTGCTCCTGTGAGAGTCCATTGAGTTAATTTATTCCATTACTTTGGGCTCCACCTATGATAATAGTAGTTCAGGGCAGAAAAATTGGTGTGGTTTTGTGTTGCTCTATCATGAAGCCAGTTCTGCTCCCACCACTGCTGGGCTTGTCCCATTCATTTTTCCTTAATCTCAGTGACCTTTGCTAAAGCAGCCTTGATATTGCCTATAGGCATCATAGAAGTGATTATATGCAGTGTTACATAGCAATTAACACCATACAATTTATTTCATTAGCTAGCCTCCCCTAAAATCCAATCCTCTTGAGGTACTCATCAGTCTTCCCCATCTCCACCTAAGCTAACAAACAGCTACATGCAAAATATGTGCAGAATGAAAACAGATACTGACATTTGGAACCACTGTGCCACTAAGCAACTGCACGCCTTAGGCGACGTGTGCTGCAGGTCATTTAAAATGATAAACCAAAAGGTCACAGAGGATATAATAACTGATCTTTACCACTGCCTTTCTGAAGGATGTATCACCTGAGGACACACAAAATTGTTCAACAGCACTAGTGGAGTCACAACAACGCAAACTCAATGAAAAAGTGATGTTGGAATACAAAAGTATAAAGACATTATAGGAGTTTTTATGAAACCTTGGAAACAGAAGAGTTTGGCTTTGCTGTGTGGGGGATAGATGGGCATGGCTTAATCTTTCGGTTTTTTACCCCTAAAGTAAAATAGGCCTTTCCCTGGGAACCCCAACGCATTCCTTCCTAATAGGATGAAAAAAAGCTGGTATTTATGGATTAATAAAAAAATAAATAAATAAACAGCAAAACCCCCTACCTCACTGCCATAAAAGGCTAAGGACTTTTTTTTGTCCTCCCATTCACAAAGAAGAACAATACAGAACAAAACAAATCTGTTAGACAGACAGACCCCAAATCAAGTGTTTTGTGATGAAAATCTTCCCCCACAACAGTAGGAAAGTTGTGCTGGGCTGCTTGCCTTGAGGAAGAGCATCTGATTGAACTGGGGACTCCCATTGCCATGTGAGTGTCCTAACACCAAGCCACCAACAAATCCAAAGTGTCCTCATTTCCTTTCATCAAAAATTTCTCTCTTGATACCTCAGAAACCTCTCCAACTGTATCTGAAGGAAAGTAGCCATTTTTCCAAAAAGTTTACATTTCAAGCACTCTTAACCACACTAATTCAGGTCTTAGGTTCTTACATCTAAAATTCCTGAGCTGAATTCAGAGCAAAGGAGGAAATAATACTGAGCATTCAAGTGTCCTACAAGTTCAGGTACCACTGACTTGGAAAACCTGGGCATTTAGAACCTAAAGTTTGAGTGAAACATCAGTAGTATCTAAGTCTTAAAATACCATTCATACTTTTGAAATTATACTTTTTTTTACCCTTACTTTTGCCAGTTATAACAAACAGCATAGAATTGTGAAGCACATCTTCAAGCTGTGTTAAGCAGCAACACATGAAGCTGTCAAATTTACTCCAAAGACCAAAAAAAGCTACACCAAAAGAGCATGAAAATTTAACTGGCTGATTGATACGGCTTCTATTAGCATTATTATTTTGGATTCTGACACACATGTAATAAATGCCTTGAAGAAATGATTAAACCAGAAAAAAAAGTCAACAATTCTGTGAGTACATTATTTTTGGAAACAAGGCTAAAGCTCCTAATCTCTGTAGTCATTTGAGACTGCTGTTTCTCTTCAGCCGAAAGGTGCCATGTAAATTGTGCCATTATAGATATCCTTATGTCATCATAAATTTTTCTGCAGGCAGAGACAGATAAAAAATTACTTTTGAGATATGTTCTTCTGTCCACAGTAAATCATCCCCACTGAAGTCTCAGATACAGAAATAGTTTCTCTCTTGTCCTGTTAACCCTTTGAATTTGTTTAAAATGTCTTTCCATCAAAAAGCCTTAAGATGACTGTCTTGCTGAAATCATGTGGCTAGTGCTGGGCAATTTGAGAGGAGGAAGTGTGGATAATGTGTTTACACAAAACAGTCCTGGGCTGATAAACATCATAGTGAATCCAAGTTAACACAAAAAAATTTTTAGACATCTATATTTTCTAGTTGAAAAACCTTTAAAAACCCCAACCTGTAAAACTTAAATAAACTTCAAACATTCTGATGATTCATTTTGCTTCAGTGAACTTGAAAAACTGAGTTGCTGGGTATCTTTGTAGTTTAAAAATAAAGTTTACATCTTGGCTAAAGACTCACGTCCTGGTTCAAGTGAAATGGTTCATCAACCAAAGACTGAACAAAACAAAAATAGGAAAAAAAAAATCTATTCACTCTGGTTTTTTGTTAGTGACACATCTGAACTATTCAGCTGTCAGCTGGAAGAGCATCAGGCTGCCACCCTGCCTGAGGAACAGCAATGGTCAGGAGGGATGATGTGCTGGACTGGAATCCAGTGGCTGCCAATTAGAAAAAACACAACACATATTATCAGAAAAGTACAGTCGAAGAGGTCCATCTGGGCACTTTATAATCCCTTCACATACACATCAATATTTAAAACACTGTCTTCTTTCATGCGAATCAGCAGGAAAATCTGTTTTAGCTAGGCTACAGACAGTCTGAGAAAGCAGCAATTAAAATCTGTTATCTACATCCTATCACTTTCACTTCAGGGATTTCTCTTCCTCCCACTCTCCACAAAACTAACAGCAATGCAAGGTTTTGCCTTTATGATTGAACACTGCAGGGAGCAAAGAGCAGACTGTCAGATGTCAGTATTATCACAGATTTACTGAATGGTTGGGTTGGTAAGAACCTCTGGAGGTCATCTGGTCCAAGGCTCCTCTAAAGCAGGATCAGCTAGAGCAGGTCACACAGGATCACATTCAGGCAGATTTTTAATATCTCCAGAGAAAGATACTTCAGAACCTCTCTGGGCAGCCCGTTCCAGTCACTCCCAAAGTAAAGAAGGTTTCCCTTATATTCAGATAGAATTTCCCATGTTTCTGTTCTTACCCATTGCCCTTTGTCAAGTCGCCAGTCTCCACTGAAAAGTGTCTGTCCCCAGCCTCCTGATGATCACTCAAGTTAGTAAGATACAATGGCTGCAGTTAGGTCAGGGTTATAGGTATGGATTGAGGGTATAGTTAAACAATTTCATGTTAGGACAGTTTCAAGTACTCATATGCACAGGCACACAGCACAGTACTCCAAGTTATGGGATGTATAGAAGCCTACAGAAGCTCAATCCTCTCCCACTGTCAACTTGGCCCCATAAGGCTGCCAAAGAAATGAAGGATACATCATATTGATAATTCATTCATTGATAATGTGTGTAGAGGCTCTAATGACACAACTCAGATGAGCAGCAAGAGGAGTAGGAGGCCCAGGGCAGTGAGCCAGTGGCAGTGCAAACCATCACAAAGCATGTGGAGAAGACTGCTGACAGCCACATGGCTAACCTTGAATTTACAGCTGAAGCCTAAGGACTATTGGTTTAAATCATGTCTGTATGTGGGTACAGCATCCAGGCTAAGATCCCACTGCCCCAGCCTGGAGTGCTGTTGACACAGTGCTGTACCTAAAGTAATATACAAGTGTGTTCCTGAGAGACCATAGCTACTCTAGCAAACAGATGCTCTAGTGTAAAGTGGGAATGAGTTTGTGCCTTATCCGGCAGTCAAGAGATGAGCACATGCCCATATAAAATACTACCCTGTTTAAAGTCCCTGCACTCTGCAGAGCTGGCTGATAACCCCTCAGAAATATTCAGTTTAAAAAAAAAACCAACCCAAAAACTGCTGAGCTGGTTTAATGTCTCCAATTCAACCAACTTTTAGAAAATCGATAACAAATTTCTGAAGAATTTTAGTTAACATTTGCAAGCTTCTTCATCTGACTATTTTCCTACTAATACAATAAGCACAGTTCTGAAGGAAAAAAATATAGGTTATTGATCCAAGTGCTTTGAGACATAACTGATTAGTAACAGGAGGCAGTAAGAAATATTACCCTTTGGTCCAGTGCAGAGTAATTAAGGATATTAATCAAGTCCAGGTTTTCTTGTGCAGATTCTTGCCTTTGCTATGAATAGTAGCCTGGGATTCAAAAGGGTAATGAATACCATAGCTAGCATAGGAGATTACATATCTTCATATAGTATATGTAAATACACAGCCATCAATTATCAAATACTGCTAGGGTCAGTCATTTCATTTTCTTAAAAAAAACCTATCTTTTGAAGGTAACTTGTCAGCATTGGAAATGACAACAGTAAAAAAGCAAAGGATGTCAGTGGCTAACAGCATGTCTACAGATAAACACAAATTGCTAGAAAGCTTTTGACACATTTCACATCTAAACAGTAAACCAGTGTCACACAGAAATTAGAGACAAAAGAACACTTCCTATCCCAAAACATTGTCTCCTTAGAAAAAGAAGCAAACACTGGAAACCACATGACACTTCTCAGAGGAAGAAAAAAAAAAGAAAGAAAAAAAATCACAGGGGGTGGTAGAGAATAAAAGCAGCCCACAGACTCTGGAAGAAGAACCCCAGCAAAGCAAAAAGGATAAAGCTACTTTTTTTTTGGCCCATCTTTGTTCCTGTGTTCCCAAAACTTCACAGAAAGTGCATCATGGAGAAAGGTTTTCTTAGCAACTCTCCTCACATGCCTGGAAATTATTCAAACCTCAATACATCCTTGTGCTTATCACTCCCTACCTGTAAATATACACCTCTTGATAAATCTTTATTGCATAAGAGCTCCCATCATTTTCAAACTAGCTTCCTAGACTTTAGAGTGCATACAGTGTTACATATGCGAATCTAAGGATTAATGACAGGCTTCATAGCCTTAAGTGTTGGGCTTCATCCAGGCTGTGTTGTCCACTTTGAAAGTATTCCCATCAGTACATTATTGCCATTTATTCCTAACACACTCTTACACTTTTGTTGTGCAAGCATAAAGGGGACAAAGATGGATGAGGATGATCTTTCAGAGCATTCTGCTTTAGAGTTCTTCCTCATACTGAAGAATCTGTGTGCATAAAGCACAAAGTACTAATGTGAAGGTTATCTGATTAGTCAAGAAATATTACTTATAAAAAATAACCCAGACATCCCCTATTTTTTATTTGCAGCTTTTCTCTCAAGTATTCATGCATTTTCTTATGCAGAAAATCCAGTTTTTATCTGGAACATTAAATAAGGTTTCTATGTGAAAAGACATTTCAAAATGGGACAAAAGAAATTAAAATGCCATCATAATTTGCACATAATTTTGTCGTTCCTGTGCAAGATAGCAGATATTTTGGACACAATTGATAAACTGAAATATGCACAGGCAGCTTCAGTTTCTCTACATGTGATCTGTGAAAAGCTGACATCTGATCTGCATCATCCATTTCCCAGGACTTCTCAAGCAGCGTCCTGCAGGCCAAGGGAGCAGGTGACCTGCTGGCAGCACCGATTGGATTCCTCTTGCATCTGGCCCTTGTGCAAATCTCTGCAGCATAGGATCCAAGGCAGATGGATGGTATGCAGCCAGCTGTAGTCTCAACTATATGTAGCTTTTATCTTATCTTGCCCAGTCAAAGATAAATGGAGAAATACTCCTTCACATAACCCCACTATAGTCTAATTTTAAGTGAAACGGAACAAAAAAGACCAAAAGCAACAGAGGGAAAAAACCCCCCTTCTATGGTCTGAGCACCCTTAGGGTTCTCTTCCCTGCAGACCATTCAGATGACAACTTAAATTTCCCACTCTCATCAGATAAAGAGGAGGGAAGAAACTTCTTCAGAAAATTACTCCAGTTCAATGAAGATCTTTACTCCACACTTTCTCTGTTACTTGCTAATTTCAAAAAAATTTTCACAACATAATTTCCACTTGGCTAAGTTTTGGACTCCCTGTTAGTCTACTGATAAATAAGAAACATTTAATTTAGTCATGTGCTGATATTCTGTATTATAGAAGAATATACATATCTTGTACAAGATGAAGTTGGATTCTTCTGTGGTCTTCTTTTAAATGGAACTATGCAGAAACAACAGTTATAGATATATCAAGAGTATAGAGCTCATACATTGTAGATGTATCTGTGATTAACACACAATGCATTATGAAAAGCTGTAAAATACTTTCTCATAGGTCTATAATTTACATATACTGTGAAAACAGAATCATTCTACATATTTGTTCCTTCCCCTAAAGAAGAAAGCACATCTGAATAGTTAACCTGAGCATTGAAAACAACACTATCAACAAGCATGGCTCAAGACATTGATTCTGTAATATACATATTCTTCAAAATAAGGAAATGAGTAATCCGGATAATTCACAGTGTAAGATGACTAACTCCCATTACATTATGAAATTTCTGTTACAACATGTTGGGGTGTCACTACTTTAGCATTTATTTTGGGAACTTGATAGTCAGCAGCGTCCCTGTTGGGAAAATGCTCAGGAGGAGAGGACTAAAACTGAAACATAATTTTTCCGGTTTATCAAGTTTCTTTTTAACCAAATTCAGGAACCTGAGAAGAATAGAAGGGTCTCGTGCCATACCAGTGCCATAACACTTAACACAATATTTGGCATGCTTACCTCCTTTGAGTATTTTCCTTTTCACTAGCAAGGTTTCACTAGCTCTCCTTAATACAATTTATTTTCAGAGGTCTGACTTTCCTTTAAGCCCATATTGAACACTGGCTCTTCGGCACTTAATTATTCGGTAGAATAATGCTTCTCTATCTACCATTCACCAGGGGTTCAGAACTTCATTGTGCCAAAGTCTTCTAAATGACTAATTTCACCCTGGTTTTCCCCAGGGGCAGCTAATGCCTGTGTGTCAGGTACTGGCCAGCTGGCTGCTCACTTTTCTAGGACACGCTAATAGTACGGATGACCATAGAAACAGAATTAGTGGGGAAATGGAGCCCATCTGAATCTTCAGGGCATGAACCTCTACTTACCCAAGTGTCATACAGCAAACTCTACAAGAGAAGAAATTAGCATTCTAAGTCTACAGAGGCCATACACCCCAACTGGCTATTGCACCAGTGAATTCCATCAATGGAAATACTGAATCCCTAGAAAAATGTGCAACATCCTTAATTTCCCAAGGCAAGCCTAATTCAGGCAGTGTTCTAAATGACATTAATAGCATAGGAATATTAGAAGCAAGCACTTGAACTGTGCTGGAAATTCATAATCATGCCAGACAATGCTTTGATTTTCTTTATCAGCATCTAATTATACAACTTTCCAAAGTGATGTCTGATGACAATCCTGGCCAAAAGTATGTTGTCAGCTGCAACTTACTACAACCTACTCATTTGTGCATAACTGCTATAAGGCCATTTGCCTCCTCCTAATGACAGAAGCTCTGTGGTTTACATGTTTATGTTCTTTCATTTCCTTTTCATAAAAAGAGCTGCATTGTCTTGTCTGAACTACAGAGCAAAACAGCAAGCAAAAGAAATGATTCAGTAGGTACACAAATCACTAACATTAGCAATACTATATATATTGGTTTTCCAAAACAGTTTCAATGCCTAGAGGTCTTGCCATGGGACAGCAGAAATAATACACCATAACTGCTGTTTTTGAAAGTCTCCAGATCTGATTATTGGCACTAAAATATCACCATATTTTACTAAACTGAATTAGTGAGCTATTCTTGCTGGAAGCAACAATGTACTAATAGTTTCTTGTTACAACATTCACCACACTAAATGTCTGGGCTTTCACAGACCTGCTCTATGCTGCTGGTAAAGCCTGTCCACTGTCCACTGAAGCATATGGCAACTCACAAAGGAAAAGTGCTGATTATGAATTTTCCTAAAAGAATACTTAGCAAAATGCCAGGATTTTAATAAAATCTACTTGTGTGGTTAAACTTTTCCATTCCTTTAAAATATCAGCATTGGAGGCCCCCTAGTAAATAGCAATATCTCTGCCACAATGTAAAGAAAAATAGTTTTAAGTTACTGTGAAAACAAAAACCAAAGCCACTGTTTACTGAAATGCAAAGGGACATTCTCTTGGCAAGCCTGCCTACTAGATCAAAACACCACAGTTCTGGACTCTAGAATGGTAAGATTCCTATACCCAAAGAAACTTTATAGCAAAATTGATTTGACTTAAAGGAATAGATGCAAAATCACACTCATGATACACAAGGAAAGATATTGCTTAGACCTACATGTTTAATGCATGTTTCCACTAGACCAGCTGAATAATCTTGAAATTCTCAGTAAAAATTCCATTCCCCTCATGGCAGGCCTCACCAAAGTACAAAGGAAACAAAATACATCACTTTTCCAGGTCCATGAGACACATCATAAATCTTTCCTAAATCCCTTTGAATGCAAACCCACATTTTGCTTGGTTTTATCTTCATCGTTATAGATCAATATACAGAGTTTAACTTGATTGTGCTGAACCATCTCCACAGCATAAAGCAGCCTAAGAACTAACTAGAGATAGATAGGAATGTACTTTTTTACTAATAATTATCTTTGAGATGTTAGTTTTACCTCTTTACGTCACATTGAAACCAAGATAATTCAAATTTTCAGAAAAGAATGTGAGACTGACTCCAGCCCCCCTTGTAAAGGTCAAGGTAATTACATAAAACGAACTTTACAAAATCAATATTAATCCAACAAAAATAGTCTATTAAATACTCCCAGCAAACTTAATTCATATTTCCTTTGAACAGCATAAGATTTAAACAGGGCAAGTATTATGAAAACTTTTATTCACTCCTGCAACAACATTGCTCTTTACCATTTCAGCTCATTTCTACTCATGCTGATGGGCAATATCATTTGGAAGATGTGATGAAGTAATTCAGTTATATTGAATCCCACTCTCCTTTCCAAAACTTTAAGCTGAGTAAAACAAACATGAATCAAAAATACCTGAAACCATTTAAGATAAAATAAAAATTATTTAAAAATAAAATCCCACAAAATCCCACTGGATGCATTACTATTTGCCTTTGTTAAAAACTGTTAGTAGTTATTCACCTGTTCTTTTTTGAAATGTTTACAGCAAATAAAACTATACCTATTTAATGATTAACAACTAGTTTTACTGCTTTTTTGTGTTTACTTTTACTGGTAGTAGTAGAGATTTGCAGCATTGTTGCTACCTCAGCTTGTAGAAAAATGTCTCATTTATTGCTATATATGTTGGCATAAATTCTTCCATCCCTGGAGAGAGATGAAGGAGCAAAGAGTATGAAAGGGAAACTTATGGGAAGAGAACATGGCACAATATGCAGGGTTTGTGGTTTCATCTGGCACTGGCAGTCAGGCATCCAGACAAAGCATGGGTGTGCTGAGGAATACAGTGATTCAGAAGAAGCACTAACAGAAACATGATAAAAGGTTTTCCACCTCCCTCTTATCACCTGAAAAAAAAATAAAATGGAAAGACAAAAGACAAAAACAGCTTGGAAACCACAGCACTGAAGCAGTGAATACACAGTAATGCATTGTGTATAAAGGACTCATTTGGGGCTTCCTACATGGAATTGACTTTACAATTCTTGCAGCTGCACAGTGTGGGTCAGCCTGCCTCCCCTTCTTTTTCTCACAGATGTTGTGATGGATATGGCAAGCAAATATGATCCAGGTCACAAACATTATGCCACTCTTAAGTCTGGTCCTGATGGACATCCAGTTCCTCCTCATTCAGCCAAAAAGCACATTCCCCTGCCATACCACAGTCACTGAGGAGATAAGTATTTCCTGGCAAGCAGTCAGGTCACCTGTAAACGCCTTTGAGTCAGAGCAACTCAGGCAGATAGGAATGCCAAGCAGAAATGATGGCGTGGAGCTTCATGGGCTCTGTGCCAAATGTAAATAGGCCTGTAGAATAGCCTTGACCAGATGGAAATGTTCAAATTGCTGGCAGTACAGACCTCCACAGACCACCCTACATTAAAGGCAGAGGTACAGCATCCTGATCTGTGCCTGGAAGCACTACAGCACAGAAGCAATTGATCTTGCTAAACAGCTGCTTCCAGCCTACAGATGGACAGGGAACACAATGGTGACACAAACACTGTAGTACCAGCAAGGGACGCCTCTGTGCATGTTGCCCTCCATGACCTAATGTCTGTTCATAGCTCTGATGAAGGGGGCACCAGGCATTTCTCTAGGGCTCTCCCAACCCCTCTTCATTACCTCCCTGCCATCCTGAATACAGCACACAAATAGAGTGTTCTCATCTACAGCAAGGAGACCCAGTGTCACAAGTCACTCTCAAGTTCCAGGAACTCCTACAGAAGCTGGGGAGACAACCAAGCAGGTACTAAGGGTACCAGCAAAATCTGTCAGGCTGGTGCTATAGGCAGCTGCTGCCTGAACTCAGCGGTGAAGTGCTGGTTACACAGTACAATCCCAGCACTTGTACATGAAACACCTCTGTCACCGGGGTTGAATTAACTAGAGGTGAGGATGCATGGAGTCACCCCAGGACAGATGGGGTTTTAGAAACAAAGAGGGACAGACCTAGATCTTCCCTTCTATCTCACCTTACTCCCCAGGGACTTTGGGTAATGCATAAGCATAGATTCAATTTGTATAGAGATTAAGCAGGAAAATAAACCCAAGGAAATCAGAAATATCTAGCAATATACCTTAAAGGTATGTTGGCATCTGCCTAAGCCAGTTGAAAAGAAAGAGCTGATGACAAACACCTTGCACTGAATAAAAACTGCTCCACAGATAATATAGATAGTAGATTCTGCATAATTACTCAGGAAGCAATCAACCAGCAATTAGCAACAAAGCCAGAAGACTGTTAGCACCTTCCTTTGACATTACCAGTTAAAGGGCACTACAGAGCCCAAGAGAATGTCTTCCTAACTTTGTGGCATAATATCCTATGGAAATTGCCCTAAAATTTACTAGCTAAAATTCAGGCAGTTCAATGAGCACTAGTGGTTTGCCACACAACATGCTTAGCCATCCACCCACACTAATTTATATGACTGCCATAAGAATCTGCATTTTCATCAGCTAGGAGTAAAGACAGAAGCTTTCAATATATATGCTACAGGGCATATGCTGATCATGGGCTGGTGTCAAGAAAGAACATACCCTCCTTGCACACTATTATACAATTACAGGTAAATGTATTACGGGGATTTAGATCTTCATTTGAAGCATCTGGTATAAATCAACATTGCGGGCAGGATACAAGATTAGAAGGGTCATTGGGTCTTTCCTGATACAGCAAATAATTTGCTCTGTATCAAGCAAAGCTTTTTTTTTTCCCTTCCCTAATTCCAGTAACTCCATTCAACAGCTTCAATTTCCCTTGAATTGCTTTCTTGCAGCCTCCTTACTGTGTCAATCATGAAGCAGAAGCTAATCATCCAAAATTGTCTTTTCCACTTCCCCAAATGTCTACTAGATAGGATTCAGGCACAGAGATTAAAAAGCTAAACTCAGCAACTTGTTCTGACTCTCCCCATCGCATTCCTGTCACCAAGGGGGCAATTTTTTTTCTACAAATACAAAAAACATTCATAATGGAGTTTATTTAGACCTTCTTGCTTTAAGTAAGCAAGTTTTTAATCTATCACATACATTCCTGTAATGTAGGTTTGATGTTAATGGGTTGTAAAGTGGGTAATAATTTTCTAACTGACCTCTTCAATCAGATTAGATCATATTATTGACCATGCTGTTTGTTTTATAACCACAATCATATTGTGGAAGAACATCTCTTGCAAGTAGCACATTTGTAAGTGCCCATTAAGGCAAAAGATGACAGGTCTGCATGTTTGGCACTTTTTTAATATTTCTTTTTACCTTGTTGGCAGTATTCCCATCAGGATCCTAAAGCTATCCATTTGTATGTTTCTGTGTTCCTGACTGGGGGTTTTGCTTTGTTTTGAAAGATGCTGTAAAAGAGACAATATCAAAAAATATGTAAACACTGTAACTTTTAGAAAAGAACACCCAAGTCCATCAGCCATTCTTCCTTTTTATTTTTTTTAAGTGGTTCTCTTGGTCACTGCAACATTCCTTCTCAAGAGTAAACTCTGGAAGTTTTTTCAGGGTGACACAACAGGAATTTTTCAAACATTTGTTAGAAAATTACCATTAATAAGCTCTTTTCAACACCCACTTATGGAGTCAATAGCTGCATTTAGCAGATGTTTTTGAACTCCTTGTCCTTCCTAAACAGGAATGGTAGCTCATGGTCAGGCACTGGTCTGTGATTGAGACCAGCACAGGAAGTCCTCAAGCCCTCAGGGTCTATGTCAGCCCAAAAATTTTTCAAACCAAGTTTCTCAGACAATGGTTTTACTTTCCTTTATCACAGATCAATGTGTCTTCTGTGGGTGCTACTGAAACTTATTTTGATGACTTGTAAACAGATAAATGGTCTGAGTAAAAAATACAAATCTGAAAAAGAGCAGTGGAGAAAGGCAAGCAAACAAAACACACTGGGAGTTGCCTTTGCTGCTAGAGGAAACAGAGCATTAATTTTTTTTTGTCATCCAGCCCTGCAATGTGGCTTTGGCAAAAACATTTTTCTCCTAATGTGCCAATTGTTCCTCCTAAAAATGAAGATAATATTTTTCCTCATTACCCTTGCTTGTTAATTTGTTCATCCAGTTTTAAGGTTTTCCAAGGCAAGATTTATATTCATATGCTGTTGAACATAATGGGATCCAAATATTAACTTTGGATATTAAAAATCTTCCCATAAAGAATTCAGTTTCATAATACGAGGATTCCAAGTAAAACAGCTGAAGTATTTATGACAGGCAAGCAAGAGAAAAAAAAAAAAATCTTGTCTTCCATTTTCATTTTATTGCACTTGACTGAGTCTCCAAATTGTGTTTTGGAGTTGCAGTTGAAATGATAAGCACAGAAAAGTAAAGGCACACGCCAGAAGGTATATGAGTGGTGTCAGCTACACGTTATTCTTTTCTAGTTGTTACTTCTAGTAGTGAACTAAGAGGTTTTCCTCCAGTTCAATGAATATAAATATCCAGATATTCTCTCCCTCCCTAAATTTCAGAGGTTTTCAATGTAGTTTCACTATGAAACAGCACTAACTGATGCTGAGTTGTTAGCTTTTTATTGCTAACATTTTCTCTCCATATGATATAAACATTTCTCCTAGTGCAATTGAAGTAACTTCTCCAAAATTGCCAACACAAAATTACATTCTGTTGTTAAATCTGCTACTAAATCCCTACTGAACTTAAATGCAGAGTAATTTGAGTAATCTTTTACCCTGCAGTAACTTGTTCATTAGGCTAAATTTTTATGCACCTAAATTACCCAATATAATTTGGATTTGTGGAAAGTATTTTTTCACTATGTACACAGAGATTATTCAGTCTTTAGTCAGGAAAACATCAATTAAATATTAAACTGAAGAACTGGAATTCAGCCCAACTGCTCATGTGTTGTTTAAATTACACTGCAACAGAGTTTTTAGAAATACAAACATGAAGTGTCTACTTTAGAAGTAAGTTCTAAAAATGTGAATTTCTGGCCCATCACAGCAGACATGGCTGAGTAAACTGTCAGTCATGTCCACAGAATCATGGAATGATTTAGGCCATAAAAGAGCTTTTTTACTACAATGAGGGTGTTGAAACACTGGTAGAGGTTGCCCAGAGAAGTAGTAGAGGCCTCATCCTTGGAAACATTCCAAGTCAGGTCAGGTAGGACACAGAGCAACCTGATTGAGTTGGAGATGTCCCTGTTTACTGCAGGAAGGTTGGGCAAACTATTCTGTGATCATTGAGTCCAAGCACAAACCTAACACTGTGAAGTCCAAAGCTAAACCATATCCCTAAGCACCATGTTGTGAAAAACAAAGTTCACTCTTCTGTTAAATTTTAAAAGGTTTAATAAAGACAATAAGAGACATAAAATAAAGCAAAGAGTAATGGCCAGGTGCCTCGGTGGGCTGCCAAGAGCACACCTGGTATCTTTGGAAGACCCTTTTTATCCCATCCTGCTGTGAGGGTTTAATGCATATTCAAACTTTTTCAAGAAATATTCTACATGGCCACTCCCTGGTTCTGCCTTTTTAGAGCATGCTCTGTACGGTTTTTATTTTTGTTGATCATCATTTTATATGGGCTTGATTTCCTTTCTCTGCAAGCGGTCAGTGTTGATAACAGTCTGGGCCCCGCTGATGATAGCTTGGGCTTCATGTCCTTCTGCTGTTAATGGCCTGGTCCTTGCTCTGATAACAGCCTGGTCCCCCCATTGTCTTGCCCGCTGGAGTTATCTTGCCCTGTCCAGATGAAACATAGCCTTAACCTTCAAGATTTTTTCTACACCTAAAACTTGTTAAGAGAGAAAAAATAGAGCAAAAAGCATATAGCATATAACATTTATCATAATACTTGCGAAAAAGCCAGTATTACAATATGAATTCACAACAATGTCTACACATCTTTTCAATTTCTCTAGGGATGGTGACTCAACCGCTTTCCCTGGGTAGCCTGTTCCAATGCTTGACAAAACTTTTGGTGAAGAAATTTTGACTACTAGGTAATCTAAACCTCCCATGGAGGCATTTGAGGCTGCTTCCTCTTGTGCTATCACTTACTTCCTAGAAGAGACGAGCATGCAGTTGCCATCAGCAAACTTTCGAGGAGCGGTACATAACACCGTGCTGTACTCAAGTGACACATTGCTCTAGGATGACAAAACTCTGCTGGTTTAGGCAGAGCATTTTATGGGGTACCCAGAGTTCACATAACAATTCAACTCCATTCACTCTTCTCCTATATGTCCCTCAGGTATTAGCATAATGCTAGATTAAAAGAAACCAAAGCCAAAGGATGCTATTTTTCTCCACCAAAACTTGCTTAAGTTCTCCTTGAGAGCACCTCATACCCACTCAGTGCTAGATTACAGATGGCTAAAAAATTACTGAAATCTGTACTGCAGAGCTGGTTTAAAAGGCTCTACAGCTCAGTAAAAATAAAGCATAATGCTGTATTAACTACAAATGTAGGAATAAGGAAGAAACTTCCACTTGAATTTAACATACAATGATGGGAAGATAAAGGAATGTAAATCTCCACATTCAGCTATCACACCAATGTGGAAACCTTCCTGTGTTATATTCTGTAAAGGTACTTCAATTTGTTCAGACAGAGATTTCTGTAAAAAGATATTTGACTTTTTGAAAAAATTTCTTAAACTAACTTTTGATTTAAATCTTTAATTTAAAAAAGAGATTAATTTAAAAGTTTTGTTTTCAAAACTACTGATTTTAAAAACTTTGTTAAACATTAAGATTCCCTGTCTTTTCCTTCTTTTCTCTTGCTTTTGAATGCAGTAGAGTTGAACGACCATTAGAGCCTCTTTCTGCTCTCTCTTTTCCAAAATCTTCTAATGAAAGAATAGCCAGATCAGATATTTCAAAATTTAAGAAGTAGCTGAGATTGTCCTTTGTACCAGTCAAAATCCACTTGTGAAAGTAGCAGGATTAACCTACAGATGTATGTGGTTTTCCAAGATTAAAATATATATGTAATTACACTGTATGTTATTAAGGTGGTGGTTTATAATCAGAATAAATTGATTTGTGAGTCTAAAGTACAGCAAGAAGCAATTATTGTATTTGGCATCTGACTTACTCATTTAACAGACAGCTCTATACCAGGAACCTTAGTTATATGTTGCTGAGACTTTTGGTGATGGTAATTTGATCTTAAAAGCCTCTCTTTAGCTCTCATATGTCAATACACTCTTTTGAAAAGATCAGCAAAACTGGGTGGTTGCAAGCCTTGCTCAACCGTAAAGGCAGTTTTCATAGACAACACACCAAGACTATAAAAGTAAAGAATGAACTCCAGCTAAATAAAGTAATGGTTCTCCAGTGGAAAGACAAAACACAATTAGAATTCACATACTTTTTCAAGATCAATATTCTTTTACTGATTTGCTGAGGAGGCTTTTATGAAATTTAAGCATAGTTCACTTTTAAATACTCTTACTGCCAATGGGTATAGGAGGCTGTATTAATTCCTTTCCTTTTATAAATCAATAATTAGATTGCCAATTTGCTTAAAGTGCTTTGGAAAAAAAGGAAGGAATATGGAAGTTATATTTTACCATTCTACATCACGTGTTGAAAGGCTCAGTAACTCATACTATCACCCTTAACGAATATTATGACGCTCAGAAACAATATGGGATGGGATCAAAACCAAGTATGAAGCTTTTTCTCCACAAGTTTCACTAAATACCTAAATAAATAAATCAATGTTCACCATGACAGACAGCACACAGATGCAAATACCAAGT
This sequence comes from Parus major, assembly GCF_001522545.3. Classification (NCBI taxonomy): domain Eukaryota; kingdom Metazoa; phylum Chordata; class Aves; order Passeriformes; family Paridae; genus Parus; species Parus major. The sequence continues at coordinate 18,398,452 of NC_031775.1, forward strand.
CCATCTTTCCAGTGTAACTTGTGCACTGGAAATATAAGGGTGGAGACCAAGCCTAGAGACTGAAGCAAAAAGATATTCAGGATATCTTCTGATGAAGACAACAGCTTGAGTTTTGAATGATCCCACTACAATTTATGTTAGCTAGAGGTAAGGAAGGAACCAGGAGAGGAGAGATTACTCAGCCAAGATTAAAAGCTATGTTTTTACATGAAAGTACTCAGTAGTATCCTGCCCTATTCACCAGGCAGAACTCCAAAATGAGACATGCTACAGGATCAGCAGGAGTGAATTTCCCTACAGAGAAGGGTTGTGCCTTGGAAAAAGAGTATAAACAGCAAAAATTGTCTATGCTTCTGGATGGAAAATCAGGACACACTGAGGCTCATAAGAATAGATGCAAGTTGTATAGAGAAGACTAAAACGCTCCAGAAGGCTTGGAGAAGCCCTCTAGAATATTTGCTAGGATTAAGCTTCCTGGAGCAGGCTGACTCCTTAGGAAACCCCTAAAGAAAATTAGATAGTTTGTTTTATAACTATCCTTACAGATAAAAAATAGGAATCATCACATCCACTTCTACTTTTGATACTATGTGATATTTTCATAGTACCTCATTCTGTAAAATAGCTTAAGAAAACCATTTATTTTTTTTTTACTCTTTTACTGCAACATTACAGATTTTGTCAGAACTTATTTATCATCTTTCTTCCTAAGAAGCTGTATTCAAGACTTGGCTTGATTACAACACTCATTCTGACTTACTTGAACTTAAAATAGATGCACCTTTACTTTTAAAGTAAACCTGCAAAGGTCCATTCCTTTGACTTCAGAGAAGGTCCTGAGCATTTAAAAAAAAAAAAACTCAAGCCAAATCAAAGCTGTTTCCCTGTTCTTCCATTCTTCCCAAGATGTGTGGTTTGTCTTCAGTATATACAGGATACTGAATAAGATGGACCTTTGTGTGTGATACATTCATGGAATAAGACTGAAAATAAAACCACCAACTTTTATACAAAAAAAAAAACAAAAAAAAAACCCCAAAAAATCTCTCAAAGGAACACTGCAAGTTAGTGTTTTTTGTCAAAGCTAAGGTTGCCAACTGATACAAAAGTTCTAAAATATAGATATTCTCTTAACAAAAAAAAAGTGAAGATGAGCATGAAGTTTTTCTGCGAATTACAAATTTCATACTTCACCTTTATTCTGCAAAAGAACACTGGAATGATAAAGGAGTCATTAGTTGAAGGAGGACAGGAGGAAGGTTGAAAAAATCTGTATTTGGTTAATACTTACATCATTAACACATACAGTGTCTGAATTCCATGTTAACTAATGCATAGTTAATATAAAAAATAACTGTCCCTATACAATCTACTGCATTTCATATGGGGAAACATCCATTTCTTCTGAAACATCCTGGCACAGCAGACACTGCCCTGAGGCAAGAGCCTGTTGTTCGATGTCAGTGGGCCCCATCCAATTCTTCAAACTCTGAATTGGCTCAAAGAAGTACAAGTCAATCACAGATGACCAGGAAATGTCTTTTATGGTACACCACCATGTGATCTGGCTCCTTTCCTCCGCTCTGCTATTCCCAAGTAAGTTTTAAACCATTAAGAAAATATTATTATTTTGCTCCAACTTGTGCTCAGGGAGATTTAGCCTTCTTGGAGGGTATGAGTGCCCCCAAACCACCTTAATTGTTGAGCTGCAGCAAAGCAATTGGAGTGGAGATTGGAGTGTCTCTATCATGACACAAGAATATATAAATGACAGGTCCTGGGCTCTGGATCCCTGCAGCTTCCTTGCATTCTAGCAGCAGTATGTCAAATCTCTGCTGTCAGAGAGCAGCAGAAACAAAAACCCAGTTAGTAGTAAGCATTCTGAAAGGAGAGATAACAATAATCAGGGAAATTGATAATTTTGCAGGTTTTGTTCAGGAAGGAGGCACCATCCACAGTTTAGTTTTAATTTGCTTTAGAGAAAAAAAAATATATTGCTTTTGGCATCAGATAAATACAAAAGGGAGACTTAGGAGATTAATTAGTTTTAGTTTACTGAGTGCCCTTCATTATTATTGTTGAAAAAATGCACTTAGGCAGCTAATAAGGAAAGTATTTTAACTCTAATGGACATAAACATTGTATTAGGTCTTGGCTTTAGAAAATGGAAACAGAGTTGTCTTAAGGCTGGCTGACATATTAAATACTATCTTCTTTTCTTTCACATTAGAAATGTTAATTGAACAGCAAAAGACATCAATATACCAGTGAAGTTCTCCTCAAGTATTAGCAACTTTCCCTGGTGACCTGACAATACTGGATAGGTGAACAGCTGCTCAGGAGTGCAACCATTATGAATTCTATTCCATTTAATAGCAGATGCAGGAAATGGAAGGTTATATTACAGATCAATACACAGGCTAAGGGAACCTGACAACCTTTGGTTAGAATCAGAAGAATAAATGGCATTAATTAATTCACTGAGTTGTTGAGAAAAAATACTATTTTTCTGAAACAGAGAAAGAAGAGAAATGCTCTGCTGTGAAATATAATATTGATTAATGTGAAAAGCAGCCTCAGTTTTAAGTATCCTGCTACTTTAGAACTTGTAAATTCTGTTTAGGTTGCCACTTGAAGAAATCTTAGCTATTTTTTTGATCGTTAAATATTTAGCTGACAGGATAGTACCTAGCTGTACTGAATATGCTTTCCACTTTAATAATAATGACACTGTAATGACACTTAATTTTTAAAATTATATTTCATTGATTATTCTTATATTTTTATAGCCCCCTAACTCGGAAACTCTGATCTTGGATGTCAACAGCACGTGAGAAACTACAGCTACAAACTCCATTTATAATTGGAGGGTTTTAAAGTTTATCACATAAGAATTGTATAACAGAAGTGTGACATACTAAGATATTCCTCAGAGAGCTTTAGTCTTTGGATGCATTCAAAGGATATAATATGTAAAAGGTTATTTCTGTACCAGGTTAACACACATCAAAACTCCAGGGTGCTGCAGAAAGGATGCTGAAAACAGGCTTACACTCACAGCAGTTTATTAGAGGGTCCATCACTAATGGCATATACTAAGTCTAAAAGTGGAAGTTACTTTTAGGGGAAAAGAGGGAGGGGGAAAAATTTAGAGTACTTTTGATGAGGAGCAGCTGCCACATGGCTGATTTTCAGTTAACTCTGTACATGCAAATTAACTGATCCCCTACTGCAAAACAAAAATTACAATCAAAGGGTAGAAAAATAGGTACAAAGGGGTGACTTGCACACCAGTGTGAAAATCTGACATAACAGCAGTATCAAATGTTTACAACTACTAGGCCTTGGGAGCATCAACAGAGGAACTGCAATGGAAAAATACTGTCTTTTTGTCAGATTTGGGATTTTGAGTGATTTAAGCAGTGTTTTTATTTGGGAAAACAAAAACAGGAAAACTGAAGTAATTAGAGCATACAATCAAAGATAAAATCATCTCACAAAACTATCACCTAGGCTGACAAAAAAAAATTGTTCCTCCATTCCTCAATATGTATCTTAATAAAGCCTAAGCTTTTATTTTAACTGAACATGTCCAGCACTTTTTCATGAACCACCATTCAATCTTTGCCCCCAGACCTTCCCAGAGTAAAACAGAATCTTCTACATAATCAGATTTTAGCTTCCAGGAATCACCTGCTAACAGAGGTGACGCAGGAAGACTGTTTTGTATCCCTGCACAGCATTAGATACCTGTCTATCAAAATCATACCCCAAAAAAGTACGAGCTAGGGAGTACAAGAAAATGAAAGGATTCACTTCATCATGCTAGTTCTTGGTAAAACTTGTCCTGGTGTTACTAGTGACCTGTCTTTTCGAGGCAAATGAGAACCAATCCTATTTTCTCTGTCCTCAGTAGACAGAGCTAACATTACTCATTGGGTATGGATGCTAAAATCTGAACCACAGTGCCTGTACAGGCCCTGAGAAAGTAGTCTGGGAAAAACATGAGAAGGAATTAAAACAATCCTCAGG
>NC_031775.1:18402528-18422960 GCF_001522545.3 Parus major
GTGGTGAACCCCACTGACCAATGATGGTAATGTAGCAGTTTACTAACCAATAAGAGTTTCCTTTCTGTACTTTCCACGTATCTGTCTATAAAGCAGGCCTGCAAGCAATAAACTGAAGGATCCTCTTGTTCTGACTCCCTGAGAGTCTGTGTCGTTCTTCCGGCCGTTCCCAATCGGAACGACAATTGGGGATAGGTGGCCTCTCTACCTGGATCTAAACAGTCCCAGGCTGGGGCAGTCAGCCCAAATGGATGTAAAACACAAACCAAGAAAAGGAAATATCCTGACCTGAACTTTGCAAATTGCTTGGGGAATTCTCTGTGTGCATTATCAAGCACAGATCTAAATATAAACACCATTAACACCTCACTGTTCCCATTGGTGCAATGCCTTTCTGGGAAAACCTGCATAAGTTCTGTGCATACACCTCGTACTAAGAGAAAGGACATGAAATCACTGGCAGTTCACTCATACCCCTTACACTCAGGCTCTTAGGTTAGATTTTCACTTTCTTACAACAGTGGCTAAAGCTAGTTGTCATAAACTGTAACCCATATAGGCAAAAAGGGCTCGATGAATGCATGGGAAAAATCTGCATGTCTTTTTCTGCACTTCACTCTTTCAAGCATGAACACCTAGGGTTGTTGATTGCCTTCTCCTAGACCAAAGAAAGAAGCTTCCCATTCCAGACACACTGAGGCAGGACAGGGGAGGAACAATTTCACAATGATTTCTCATCCAGGACAGCAACTACACAGAACTATTTACAATTTGCCAACAAAGCCTGATGCAATGTGTTTTACATCACCCTCCCACTGGGCCTGTCTAAAGCCTGTTAGAGAGCTTTTTTCTTGTTGCTGTCTTCAGTTCACATATTCTTTGCAGCTCTTCCTCTACAACTATAACTGGGCTACAAACTATTCCCTTCCAAGTTCCTTTCTCCTGCATTCTCCTTCGCCCTGCTCATCTTCCTGTGGTGTTGTGGTTATGTCTTTTGTGCACACATGAAGGGAACATCACATTCACACTAATGAATGGATTCACACTGATGAAGTGGAGGACTGACTCAAGAACCTGGCTTAGGAGAATGCCCTTTGAATCCTCCTGGTGGAGCAAAATCGTTTGCGGCTGAATATCACCTGGGATCTCTGACCGTCCTGAGCATCAGAGCCCTCATATGCAGTTAGAAAATAATCCAAATGTACAAACAAAATGTAGAAGAAGTCACAGTTTAGATGTGAGTCCTGGCTTTATTTTGAACTCTAAATGGGGTTCTTCTGTACTGATCTTCCATCTTCTCTGTATGAACATGCTACTAGAAAATTATTCCAGCATATCCTCTTGGGGATCTGCAGGAGGATGGCCATCCAATTAAAATTCATGGCTAGTATTCCCAAAAGCCTGACATATTAATGTCCTGTAACTGTAAGCAGCAGATATTGCATCTGGAAGAAGTCATTTAACAGTCCTTCCATAACCATAAGTTTTCTGTAATTTTTGCCAGGTTTTCCAGACTCACCTTTAATTATATCAGGAGTCATCTGGTAATTGTATTTTCAAGCTGGATATTTAGTTAGATAAGGGGAGTTTAATGTTATTATTACTGCCTGTAGCCCAAGATGTAGTAAAAGAATTCTTGTAGAAGCTGCTGTGGACTTCAAACACCTCCATACAATTTTAGTAATTATTAGAAATTAGTGCCAGTTATCTTTTTGAACTACAAATTCTACTGCTTTGGGTCAATATCTCATTTTCTGAAGACCTTTCTGAACAACTTTTAGTAAAGATATTCTCTTCTAGCCATGTAACATAATGGATATAGATTTGATCTTCAAACTCGATAATAATACAGCTACAAATTCAAAGGGGCTGCCAGGAAAAAAATTGTTTATCCAAAATATTCATCACTGGCAACTAAATACTTCTGCCCTGTCCTCAACAACCTGCAAAGTGCATTAGGAAGAGCATTGCAGGAAGTCCAGAGAGCTGATCCTGCTCCTCTCCTCATCCGCATGGGGCCTCACCTGGAGTGCTGCATCCAGTTCTGGGCTTCTCAGTACGAGAGACATGGAGCCCCCAAAGCAGGTCCAGTGAAGGACAATGAGGATGATGATGGGATTGAAGCGTCTCTCTTGAAAGAAAAGGCTGAGGGAGCTGGGCATATTCAGCCTGAAGAAGAGATAACCAAGAGAGCCAAGCCCAGAGGCAGCAGGCAAAAACGGATACAGCGGAAGTTCTACTTGAGCACATGGAAGAACTCTCTACTGTATGTGTGACTGAGCATTGGAACAGGTTGTCCAGCAGAAATTTTGGAGTCTTCTTCCTTGGACATCTATGAAAGCTGCCCAGGGCCAGTTCTGGCTACTGTATTCTTGGGGACTCTAAGGTTGTACTAGATGACCTCCAGGTGTCCCTTCCAAGTTTAGCATTCTGTGATGATTTCATATTCATCTTCCACATGGTTAATTCTCCAGGAGGTCAGAAATGGACTTTCCGAGCACAACAAACTCTCCTGACTAACCATGAGACTGTGCAACTACTCCCAGGAGCTGGCAAATCAAGAATGCACCTTTTTTGAAGGATCCACCTTCTTGAGTAGTATTACAGACTTCAGCACAAACTTCTGATGCAGATATCTCCAAGTTACCTTCCTCATGGGCTATGGAATCATTCTGCTTTGGGTTTCCATGAGCCCTTGAATTAGTCTGGTTATGCTCAGTTTGTGACTATATTAGCAGGTATCTTTTGTAATTAAGAAAAAACTATGACTGACTGATTGAATCACTTAAAGTGGATCCATAAATCAAGTACACAAATTAAACACAATTCTCACAGCTTCAATTTTTATGATGGCACACATCACAGTGATAACCATGTGATATGGTGAAAGCTACCTAATTAATGTATTTTCTATCCTCTTTGTCTACTCTGCCTGCTTTCTGCCCTCTAAAGTATTTCCCGTAGGACTCTTAACTATTTTATATACTTAAGCAGATTTAGACAGCTGCAAACTTTTAAAAATAATCACTTAGTCCCAAAACTATACTTGTTCAATCTACTCTGAAAAGTGGTTTCCTTATAAATACTCCCTAAGATCTCAAATGCATGAACGGAATTCATGCAGGAATGGCATTGTTTTGTCATCCTACAAGGTTAGTTGGCATCATATCTTAAGATACAAAAACATAACCTTTACACTTTCTTAGAGAGAAAAGTCAATTTCTCAGACTTTAACTTTTAACCAGGAAAATCCCTGGAATAAAAAGCTCAATGCTTTTTATGATGCTTTTTGGTATTTATAAACTATAATTTGTTCCCACATGGTTCTCTGCAGGCTTTGAATTAGGGTAATGAACAAATTATGTATATGCCAGTTTTAGCTAGTAATTTCTTCAAATGTTTCTTCCCCCTGAAATACACATAATGCAGTGCACTGTAACATTTTGCTGAACAGTTTGACATGATACTGACACCTATAACTCATTTGTTGTAACTCATTTGTGCCCAGAGAGACCCTAGAGCAATGCAATACGTGTAAAATCTTCAGGGCCATGTCCCTGTCATTACAATTAAAAGTCATCTATTTTGAATATTACTGAAGAGAAAAATTTAAAACTATAGACAGAGTGAATATGATGATACATAAGCTACACAAATATTGTTTTAATCGTTAGGAGAAAAAACAGCTGTGGAGAAAGACAGGTGCAGGCTGCAGTGATTTTTGTGGGAATTAATAAGCCCGACTTTGAATATTCAAAGTCTGATGAGTTTCTTGTGAAAAGGTAGATAAAGTCTTGCAGGAAAGAAGGTTAGAAAGGAGCCTCTCCTTCTCATTTGGGCTGCTGAGGCACACAGAACCAGCCTTAAACAAGTTGTTCTAGGAAATACCACTTCCATCTCCTCAAGACTTTCTGTTTATTTCTCCCTTCCTAAGGAAAAACGTAGCACTGGCAACATATACAATAGCATTAAATAAACTTTCAAGCTGGAGCTTCCAGAGGTCTCCAGATTGTTTTAATCACTGGTGTTCCCCAACACCTTCAGACAGAAACAGCTTCTTTCTTTTGGAAAATCATGAAATCAAACCATGCTATTACATCTTACACACCAATGAAGGTGATTTTTCTAAATGCAGAGTTCTACGCTCAAAGAGAAAAAAGTACCACACTGATGGTTTAACTCACTCTTTTACCAAGGTGAAGGAAAGACAACTGTGGGTGAATCAAAGCCACCAAAACATAAGCATTCTGCTTTTCTTTGCCAAAATATATAGCTTGCAGAGCCACTGTTCAAGTGCACAGCACAGAAAACTTTATACAGGAATGGATGCCTACATTTTCTTTAATTTAGCACAGTTTAAAAGGAAATTAGAAGATTTCTGCAGGCCAAACTGTACTTCACTTATACAGATTTTTATGTGGCTACTTCCTAACTCTGGTTTTATAGGCACTGTCACACCCAGATGTACTATTTAAAATGTAATACTAAGGTATGTAATTGCAACTAAATGCCCTTGACACCTGAATGAATTTCATATCAGGCATTTTAACCACATGCAGTTTCAGAGTGGTCTTCACATGCTGAGCAGGACTGCTCAACAATGGCTATCACAACCTGGTTTGTAAGTAATGAGAACTATCTTTCTAACTGTTCAAAACTGATATGTTTCAGATATATTGCTATAATTTTACTATAAATGGTAAATAACAATCATTGTAACAATAAGGGTGTATAAGCACACAATTTCATTTCAATAGATATGTCATAATTTTCAATAACAAAAGATAAAATCCTGCTTTTAGAACAGATGGTGCACAGTTTTATTGATTTCAACTACAATTGTTCTTGTAGTTCTACTAGCTGCATTCTAATTTTTTGCACTTTTCTTTCCCTATTCTAATTTTTCAGAGTTTCCTCCCTTTCAAAATCAAGCACGTGGTCTTGAATGAACAAATCATATATACACACCCTGTGTTTCTTTTTCAAAACCATTTAACATTTTCATTTAGAAGCCCATTTGCCTATTCTGTCTCAGATTGTCCTTCTCTAATTCACAAGGGTCATGTTACATGCATGAGAAACATAAGAATAAATATTTGCACCAGTTTTAACCTTGTGCCCTCACATTTATGTACAGAAGTATGATTTTTATATTGCAGTTAGCAAGTATTTTTCAAGCACTGGGGACTTTTACAAACAAAAATCAGTTTGAAAAGAGATAAGATGCTTTACTTGTGTAAAGTAACAAATATCAGAGGAGGCTACCATCAGTAGAAAGTGATTACAAATGCATATTGTGAAGTAGAGATATATAAAGCAGATAGCACATATTTCCCCAGTGAGGCTCTCACAGTAGAGAGCAGCACATGTAGGGGAAGGGGCCAAACACCCCAGCCAGTGCCAGGAGCCCAGTTACACTGGCAGAGCAGCCAGACTTAGCCATCCTTCTCTAGAGCTTTCTGACAAGTCTGTTCTGCAGGCCTGGGAATGCAGGACAAGGAGTTTCTCCTACACCTCAGTTATGTCAGCACAGCTTCCTGTAGGGCCAGGCTCTGAACTCACCACAAATAACTGCAGCTGAGAGCAAGCACAGCCAGAGACACCTCACACCACTGTCCATTGTTCAGCTGCAGTGCAGCTTCCCTGGGCTCTGTGGGGGAGTAAACGTGCCTGCCCTGCTCCTGGTGCTTTTATAAGCTCTGCTGACCAGCACAGCTGTCTGCCCAGCAAGTGTACAGCAGAAGCATACGAGAAGAATAAGTTCAGCCTTCATTCCTACCACATCTTACCCAGGCATGACTACCTTTCATCTGCTTCTGTAACTGCATGTGCACATGACATTTGCCTTAAGTCCCTTCTCACCTCTTTTTGTTCCATGCCTATAAAGATAATGAGGTATTTTGGAACTGACTCATCTTGAGAGACTACTTCTTAGGATATGGGATTTTTCCTTGCATTCCCTTGTTCTTGATTTAGGGAAATCACCTTCTCCCATTCCTATTTTCAACTTCCCTTTCCACCCTCTTAACAGGTGTTGTGGTAGGACATGGAGAAGTGGAAACTATATTCCAAAATCTAAATTTTTAGAGTACTGTTTTTATTTTCCATGTCCCTAATGGGTTTTTGTTAGTCTATATTAATTTAGTTTCCTAAATGTTAACATAAATGAGTTTTCCTCTGAAGCATTTTCCATATACATAAATATGAAAGGCAGGAAAGCAAAGAGGGGAAAAAAACCCACAATGGTGCAGAATTTATTAAAATCTCCACAGTGAGAAGGCAATCTCATCATTTTGTGATGAAGTGGCCTTTCACAAGTGAAGCAAGTTAGACTGTTTTGGTCTGACAACCATCTACCATGAAGTTCACTAATTTCAAGTCCTTTCAGAGTTCTAACCTTAGGGCTCAAAGTTAAATATTTTAGTAAAATCATTTGTACAATCATTGTTTTGGTTTCTTCTCTTTTAAAATGTTTACCAATCTGTAAAAACCCTTGTCAATAACTTCATATGCAGCTTGTCAATACTTAAGTAGTTAGTGGTCTTATAGCACAAGAAAGCTTTCAGTAAAACTTGTGAATTGATCCAGTTTCTTACAAAGTCTAATCTTGTCTCATGGAAAATGGAGGCACAGTTTGAGATAGGAGAGCAATATAACTTTTAACAGCTCAGGCTCTAAATTTTCAAGATATATTTGGTTACAGAATCCAGTAATTCTGGAATAAGAGTTCTTTCCAGCAATATTTTTAAAAACAAACAAAACAAAACAAAACAAATTATATTTCTCATTTGTTTTATTCTGTGTGATGCTATAAAGTCATAAATTGCATAAATTTTCAAATTAATTTGCCCAATTACATGTACTAATAGAGGAATGAAGAAAAAGCAAACAAGCTATGCAATTAAGTTCTGTGATATTTCAGATACCTTTCCTTCCTGCACCTAACTACTGCTCATTCTGCCATTTCCCTGTTCTCTCAGTCTTGGCCTTCAGAGTACACTGCACACATATGGGAAAGACAGGAAAAGTAAACAAGATGCTGGAGAAGAAAGGCCTCAAGTTCTGAATTGTGGTTGCACAGGCTTAAATCTGCTTCTGAGCTGTGCATTTTGCACTGCCATGTTGTATGGTGACATTCTCTTTAATTTTATCTTTAAGAGCCTAAATATTAGACATGGATCAGGTCAGGAGGAAAGTACACAAAGTACATCCTTTCTTTCTTCTCAGTAAGAATAGTAATTTCCTTGAATTCTAGTTTTGACTATTTTCCAGTACAGAAATAACATATTAAATGTTCCATTTTTTGTTTTTTCCATTGGGGGAAAACAGTGAAAATTAGAAAGTATAGAGTCTGAACATTATTTAAAAGACCCCATCCAACTCCACATGGTCAGCAGTGATAAACTTCAGGTCAAGGGCCTCTATTAAGCTTTACTCAGAACTCCTATGGCTATTTCAGAAAAATTCCCTCTTTTTACCATAAGATCCAGGATCATTAAGAACCTGAAGGTCCAGTAAGTGAAGGAGGAAAAAAGTGGGAATTTGTGGTTTTTGCTTAAAAATGTAATTTAGGATACTTTATAATGCATGATCTAATTCTTAACTCTTTACTGATTCAATATAGATTGGTGATAAGATTCCATCAAACACATTATTCTAAGTCCCAGTAGAATAGCCATTGCCATTTCCAGATTATATCACAAATTATCATACATACAGTGCTGCATTAAAGAACTTAAGTATGACATCATGAGGTTTCAGAGCCCAAACTGGAAGGCTAAGAAATGCAAAAAAGTACCAAAAAATAAAATGTGAAAATTAAAGTACGGAAGAGACACTTTTGGATATATTTTACTAACATCACATTTTAATCTTTCAGCATCATGATACCCCAGCAATTTAAAAAAGCTTTAGACCCTCCACTTGCTGTCTATATGCACCCAGTTACAATTATGTCCATTAGTTGCCTTAGCAACAGAGGCAGAGGTTAAGTCATTTTCTAGAAGAGGCCCAGTGCAAATTATGGCATTATACCAACTTATTGCCAATCGTTTTAATTAAAACATTTCGCTTTCGACTCAGCTAACAGCAGAGATCAGTAAACAGGGCAGATCAAATTACTGATATTTAAACTCCCCTGCCTTTGGAGAGGCCCATTGCAGCTTAATTACTGTTGGGTAGAACTGATGGGAGAAAGAGCAAAGAACCGAGATCATTCCGGAGAGGCTCAACATATGAAAAATACAGTATCATAATTCTAAACATGTACAACACCAAATAAAACTGAAATAATTTCTAGGCACTTTCCACTGTGCCGTGGACACATCCACAAAAAAATACCTTTTTCTATGATGTTCCTCTGCCACTTTTCCATTTCATTCTATGGGGCAGTTGAAGAGACAGAAGATGCTTGCCCCACTTTGCCTTTGTGATGGTGAAAATTAGTTTTTCATTTCCACAAAATGTGCTAGAGCTCAGGAGAACCAGTATGTCCAGGCTTGTGCACCTGGGAACTAGGGGAATGCCTTGAAGCCACTGAAGACAAGAGAAGATCTTGCACAGGTAATGGATTGTAAAGGGAACACAGTCCATGCAGTATCAGAAACAGGGAAATAGGTCAGGAGGCTCTGGGAGTGAGTGTCAGCACAGGTAGAAAGCAGAAATGGAACAGGTCCAGCATGCAGTCACTACTGTGGGACAGCCAAGGTATCACAACACTTGACAGCCAATACAGAAGGAATCACTTCCCACTCCCTTCAATGCAGCCCAGCGAGTGCTCATCTGAAGTCTTCATGGTGAGTTTCTCATCCACCAACACCCCCAGGTCCTTCTCCTCAGGGCTGCTCTTCATATTTTTGGTTTGAAATCATGTGAAGGCAGTAATGGGAACACACAAAAAATTCTGCATCTTGAGTCAGCATCTTGGCTCCTATTACATTACTTTTAAACATTCATAGTTCTTGTTGTGTTGATATAAATTCTGTTGCAGTACTATACTAGGTTCTATCTGTTCCTTCTCCAACAGAAAGCTGGTCCAAACCTATTTAAAATACTGTTAAAATATAGAAAAGAGCATTTTTCTTGTGGCAACAAGTGAATTGCAAAAGAAATTATGCAGCTAATTCATCTTCTCCTAGCTCCTAAGTACACCAATTGTTCTTTACAACCAAATATCTTAGGAGTCTGTATTTTTACCATTAAAATACATTTATAAATCCTATTGCTAATTTATTGCAAACTAAAACAGGTTGATTTTTTTTTTTGCTTTCTGAGTGAATAAAATTCTGAATATATAACAATAATAATAATAATAGTAACTAATTCATGTGCTTACAGATTTCCAAAATGCACTAGGATATACCTTAAGCTGCTCTTGTATTATGCATCCCACTGTGATGAAGAAGTACATTCAAAAGAAGAGGGTTAAATTGAAGTAAGAAGAAAATATCCATTAAGAAAAAGCCATTATTCTTCAGCTAATTGCAGGAGTTAATCAGAATAATTAACCTAAGAGGAATCATAAAAAGACACCTACTCTCTAAAACATACAAATGTATGTAAAAAATACAGAGCTCTTTCTACAGATGACCTTCTAAATTACTAAGATAACTACTGTAGCACCTTCATGCAAACAGAAAACTTGTAATTTGTAAAGAGAAAATAGGCAGAAAGAACATGAAAGCTTCATAAAAGCTATGTTTTCAAGGTCCTGCAAGCCATTAAACATTTTAATACTTTCTTTGCTCTTCCGCTGCTGATCACCTTTTTAGTTCCATACACAGCAAGATCAGTTTGTACGATTATTCTGAAACCCTGAGAAGTTTGCCACACATTTTTGAGAAATAGAAATAGATGGTAGATATGTAGAGTTTTGTCACTGATTTCACAGATTACGAGCTGAGCAGAACCCAATGATAACAACATAAAAACAAGATTTTATCTTTAAAGAATATAGCATTTGATATGATAAATCAGAAATCTTTTTCCTACCCCAAAAAAATTTATAATACAAGCCCCTTGCAAGCGTCCACCTAATACTGCAAGTACTTTAAAGTCTTAGTTTCTGAAGTCATGTTAAAAGAACTCTTGTAAGAATAGGACCTTTTTCTTGAAAAGGCTATTTTTAATCTTCCTGTGTGTCCAGAAAACTGTAAATGTAACTCTAATCCTTTAACTCAAAAGCCTAATGTAAAAAAACACCTCTCTTTTGGGTTTTATTTTTATTCTTATTATTTCAAGATTGATAAATTGATATTAGAATTTGGAAAGGCTGATATAACAAAACCACAAGATTTTCACATACTGTTATATGCTGAATTCATTAGTAATAAATACTTAGTTTAAGGAGAAATTTTGACGTCCACCAAATATTCAGATGATGAAATTGTTTGTCACTTGCTCATAATACTAACAAATATAACAATGAAATGTTGGGGTGTGTTTTATATATATATATATAAATTATTATTGTATATATTTTATAATTATGATTGTTGGGGTTTTTCTGGGGGGGCAGGTCATGGGGGTGTTGGTATTTCTTCATTCCCTTTTAATGAAGAAACTTTTTCTTAGAATGAAGTATCAACTTTTTTTCACCTCTGAAACCGGCTGGGAAATCAAAGTTTCCTGATACCAAAACAACTTAAATTCAAGGCAAGTGTTTAATTAGTTTGCTAATTCAAGGCTTACATACAACAGCATAATATTTTCCAACTAATGAATACTTCAGAAAAAGTAGATTTCATACACATCTAGTCAAAAGTTTCAAAATGGTTCTTCTTCTATTCCAAATATGTGATAATATTTTGATGAGTCAAATACTACTTTGTTGAGTCTTTTAAGCCACTTATTTGATTGATTGCAAGGTTTGAAGAAATTACAGAACTATTATGTGTAAAGCCTGATAAGGAACAGTTCAAATTGAATTTCATCACAATAAGGATGCTCTTAAGCCTACTGCATGCTGTTCCAAACTACATTTGATATTTGAATTCACTCAGAACAAATCTGTATTATCAAAGAATTCTAGTTTTAACTGACTCATAATTAAAGCTTAGCTTCTTTTTTAGTAAGAAATTCAAATATTTGTGAATTCTATCACATTAAGCACTCTAGAAAAATACATAGGACTAAAAAATACTATTGATAAAAATTATATTTTTTCAAACCAACACTTAAGTGTGTCTCTAGATTTTACTTCTATTTTATTAGCTGGAAAAAAAAACCCCACAGTTCCTTGGAAAATCTTCTTTTTCTAATGATTTTAATTATTTACAAAAGTCAAATGGATTGATGTTTCATCTCCTGAAACAAGGCAAAGCCTTTAATGGGGAAAAATTGCAGAAAAACAACCCCAATCATCCTCTACCCGCACTCCCACAACTGGTATCCTTTAGGGCAACAAGAGGCATCCTGTAAATTAATCTCATCTCAGCTTCCTCACCACAAGGCATTCTGACTTACACAGAGACTCTACACTGATAACACATACATGCATAGCCATCCCCACACTCTCATATTGCCTCTTTACATCAAGGATTTCATCATAACACTCAAGAAACCTCGGCTCTGGGCCAGCTTTCCATTGGAGGAGGAGCAGATAGACTCTAGTATAGTAGTGCAAGACAATTTATATCAACAAAAAACTAGTGCATATATTTAAAAGTAATATTGTAATAAGAGTCAAGATGCTGACTCAAGATACAGAAATTCTTGTCTATTTCCATTATTTCCTTCACATGACTTTAAACCAAAAATATAAAGAGCAGCCCTGAGGAGAAAGACTTGGGGGTGTTGGTGGATGAGAAACTCACCATGAACACTTCAGATAAGCACTTGCTTCCTGGGCTATATCCAAAGCAGCAGGGCCTGCAGGGTGAGGGAGGGGATTGTGCCTCTGCTCCACCCTGGTGAGACCCACCTGGAGCACTGCATCCAGCTCTGGGGCTCCCAACAGGAGGACATGGACC
Organism: Parus major; assembly: GCF_001522545.3. NCBI lineage: Eukaryota > Metazoa > Chordata > Aves > Passeriformes > Paridae > Parus > Parus major. The sequence goes on from NC_031775.1 coordinate 18,414,498, forward strand.
TATTGGAGGGAGCCCAGAGCAGGTCACCAAGATGATCAAAGGACCTCTCCTATGAAGAGAGGCTGGGGGATGTTATCCAGCCTGGAGAAGAGAAGGCTCTGGGAGACCTTTGAGAATCTTTCAGTACCTAATGGGGCTACAATAAAGGTGGAGAGGGAGTTTTACAAGGTCACATAGTGGTGACAGGACAAGGGGGAATGGATTCAAACTGAAAGAGGGCAGGTTTGGATTAGGTATTAGAAAGGAATTCTGTACTGTGTTAGTGGTGAGGCATTTGAACAGGTTTCCCAGAGAAGCTATGGATCCTCCATCCTTGGAAGTGTTTAAGACCAGGTTGGACGGGACTTGGAGGAACCTGATCTAGTGGAAAGGTCCTTGCCCATGACAGGGGGATGTGAACTGGATGATCATTAATGTCCCTTCCAACCCAGACTGCTCTAGATTCTATGATTTAGCATCTTCATAGAAAACAGAAGTTTTGCAAACTGATTCTTGCAGATTTTCTTCAGTTCCAAAACACTTAGGTCCCATAAATTATGCTGGATTTCCACTTCAGCCACCAAACCTTCTATCACCTCCCCTCTGAAATCCATCATCTGTTCTCTGAAATCTATGTTTAACATCACCTTTCTCTCAGCAATGAGATATGTTGAAAGGTTTGAGGTCTCCTTATCACAGCTATCTCTATCTTAGTCAAAATACGTAACCTATAAGCACCTCCCTTGATGCAATGATTTTGAACTTTTACATGCTGATATTTTACAGTCTTCATTTAGACAGGGAAATTAGTAAATTTAATTGTGTGTATTGGGATTGCTTTGGTTTGCACGTGCTTATAACATTTTCTCATGTAAAGACCCTAGCCCAATGCAACACAGGCTGACAACACACAATATTTCATTCAAATGAAATATTTGGAGTATAATATTTTATATAGACGAAGAACACCAAGCCACTCAATACATTGCTCAGGGGTGGTGCACTCATCAGACTAAGAGAGTTCTGAAAGTCCTAAAATCCTGAATCAACCTATGAGAGAAATCAGAACCAAAACCAATCAACTAAACAAAAAGTACATAAAAATGCTCAAACACTAACTATTATGGCAATTCAGTCTCCCAAGACAGTATTATATGTGCATAAAACAAAGGGCAGAAAAGAAACTCTGGTAGTGTAGACACATGTGTTACTATGAACAATCACATCTTTGAGGTAAAAGTTTTTACATTGAGACAATTTTTTCAGTTACATTGACAACAGGTAGTTTATGCTGGCCCCAAAAAACGACAAGTTTTGTTGGTTTTTTTTTTTGCTTATTTAGTAGACTGAAATATAATCCATTAACACAAATTCCAGGTCGATTAAGAATTTTCTTGTGTGTTGGAAGTTTTCAGTGGGATAGGGAAGAAATACAAAGCAAATGAGTCTCATATTCTTGGGGAAGGCCTTACTAAATTATACTACACCACCTCTGTCCCTCTCACTGGCTCATTACATCAGTGTGGATATAGAAGAGAATAACCTCAAGTCTAAGACATTCAGCAGGCAACACCAACCAAACATTATATGGGCAAGCAACAGGAGATGTAAATTCACCTGGCTACCCTTAGACAGCCAGAGAATGGATCTGAACTCCTATTTCAGTAACTATGGATGAACCAAGATTGACTGGGCTTTGCTGCATTTGATTTCTACCCATAAGAAAATAAAGATGTCTGCTGTTAATATCAATGGACCACCTGCCAACAAGAAACCTCAGTGAATTATACAACAAATGACACAAGAAACCACCCTCAAGACCACTTAGACTCAAAGGGTAAGCCCTTTCACACCTTGATCAGGTGCAAGTATTGCAAGAATGAGCCATTGTCTCATTTACAGTTTCTGCCCTGAGTACCTGCAGACTTCTGTTGCTTACTTCTCCTTACTGCCCCTTTGGGAGCAATGCCTGTTAATTGAAATGGCCCCCCTTTGTAACAGTCAGCAGCAGATTTGATTACTGTATTCCAATAAATAATACGGCTGTATTAATTCAGACAGAGCAATTAACACACAGGCCAGACATTTTTACTGTGCCACTTTTACTGTATACTACCAATTAGGTGTTTCTATCTGAAATACTATCCCCTATTGAAAGCCAAATAAATTCAGCTGCAGATTGATGTTTCCAACAATTGTGTCCCCCATTAAGTAGCATCTGACAGCACCTTTCAAACCATACACATTGATCCTTCCTGCCCCAAACTTGCATCTGAATTCACACTCAATCCTTTCTATCTGCCTTTTATTTTTAAGGAGCAAAAATTCATGCTGATACTTTAAATCAGATATTTTAAAAACTACACTGGAAAATTAGATCCATGTTCCACTTTCTGTTATTTAGATTCACCATGAGTATCATTCATATAGAAAGAAAATACAATTTACTCTCTAGAAAAAAATAATATTCTATCAAATCAATGCTAAAACTTTACCAGATTTAGAAGTGCAGGGGAGAAAAGGAGCTATTTGTAAAGCACCACAGTATTTGCATGAAAACATCTATTCTTACATCAAGAATGTTTCATGACTTCTAAGAAATTTAGTTTTCAAGGAGCACAAAGAAAGCAGTACTTTGATAAATTGTATATGCTGATGGTGAAGGGATCACAGGATAGTTTTAATTCACTGCAAGAGGTTTTCTGAATCAGAGCTAAGTTTAAAAATGTTGTATCATACTTATGGATAAAGTTTGCACAGAAGTAACTACATCCTTTTTGTTCTTTTAATTGTTGTACATCATGTGGGCTTTATTATAACAGTATTTTTGTACGTGTTTAAGGTGCTAAAAAAGTTCTTTGTATAAAAAGGCTTTACAGCTTTTTGTTTTGACAATTTCTGGAGTTTTTCAAAAAGCCAGTGCTATTAGCCTAATTTAGATAGATATCAAGGTATCAAGAGTTATGATATGGAACACAGAAACTGAAGCCAAATTTGCATTCTAGGATATTTCATGCTTAACAATTTTACATTCTCTTTAAGTTACAACTCCAAAACTGAAATAAGAGTTATCATTCTCTGTTTTGCCATCTCATAATTTTCATTTGAATCCTAGTCTAAATGTCTTCAGGAACAATTATTTTTCTAATTGTTGATAACTACTAGAAAAACCAACACCATTAGGAATATTCTGAGTGTAGTCTAGAGGGAACATAATGAAATGTTTGAGAATGAGTCCTTGATTGAGAGGAACACATTACATATTTTCTTATCTGTTAGTCTGAAGTAAGCCTTTAAAATACAGTCTTTTGTTTTGGCTTATAAAATAAACACTGGAGTTTGTTATTAAAGCTATTAAATAGAACAAGAAGGAAATAATAGTGGCTTTATACTTTAGAAATTTGAACAGATTGTTATCTTTCCTCGCTTGATTACATGACTATTAAGACCTTTAAGCATTATACAGTATAAAAGCAATGCAGAAAGCATTTCGTTGTATGATTTCTCCAGAAATACTTTTCCTATCCTTCATTTGAATAAAATCCAATTTGCAAAAAACGGTGGATAGAAAGCATGAAACACCTTGCATGGTATAAGTTTTGATCCTGACTGCTCTCTACATGGTATGATTGTGCACTAGAAACCCTCCTGTTGACAAGAAACATCCGACTTCTAGTTCATGACAGTTCTAGAGTGATAAACAGCGGAATAAAAAATACAATGTGAAGTTACTGGGTGCACTGCCTTTTCTCCTGAACTTCTCTAATTCCTTAAAGCTTTCTTCAACTCCACACTGCATGGGCAAGTATCAGCTTTCTCCCTCCAGAGCCTCTGAGCTGCTTTCCCGCAGATGCAGCTGTGAAACGAGGCAGAGTCAGGAGTTCACAAGTTTCGTTAAGGAGCCCATGGGCACTAAGTGCTATAAGTAATGCTGAAGGAATCACTTCAGCAGCAAAAGCAGTTACGAAGAATTATGTACAGATCCACTGCTATCTTACATTTGATATCTCCTGTAAACCCCTCAATCAGGCATAAGTTAATGTAGATGTGTGAGAAATGAGTGCAACCTGCTTGCACAGCCAATTGGTCTTTAGCATCTTCCTGTCACCTGACTTGTTAATTAGTTCAGATATAAACCCCACATTGTTCTTATGCAAACTAATACTGATTCGAGATACAAGAAAATGTAGTAAGCTTGATGTTATTTTAAAACCAGGTGGAGCTGCTGACAAAGTGAATGTTGACACCTCCAAGCACAAAGCTCAGGAGCAGGAGTTCCTGAACTGAAGGAAACCAAAACCAAAACAGCAAGCAACACAATTCATTGGGAAGTAAGTTAGAGGGCAATTCTTCAATAAGTGGTTTAGGAAGCTTCTGGGGGTTTTCCAAACCTTTTTCTGAACTACATAAAGTTACCTCACCTTACAGCCTAGATACAAGGAAATCAGGGAAAAAGGAAAGGGATGCAAATCTCCAAAAACATTTTCTTCTCTTCAAGAAGTCCCCTGATAACAGTTTATCAGTGCTGCTCACTGTACAGTATAGCCAGCTTGGCACATGAAGAAATGGAAACATGGTAACTCTCCAACACTCACATAAGATATACACTAGTCTTAAAAACATGGATAACTGGAGACTTCAATAATACCAGAAGAATCTGATGAGCAGCATGAAGTACTATAAGGTACTTTAAGGTAAGGTTTATTTCACATTGCATAAAGTAATCATTACCTTCAGCTCTGTAAAATAGACAACAGAAATAGATAACTAAAGAACAAAAAGGTTCTGGATAGGAGCACTACTGTACCTAAAAGGTAAATAAATCCCAGTGAACAAGCAACAGCCACTACTACTGTTGAAGGAGTAGTCTCCCATCAAAAGGTGACTCATAACTGCATGACTCAGTTCAGTGATGCACAAAACGCAGGGAAGTCATCTCAAAGTTCTTGAGTTTGCTCAACAAATAATAAAAAGAATTATCAGCTACATTTGACAAAGTAAACTTACATTCTGACTCAACTGCACTTCCATAGGCAGTACTAGACATGGTCATTGTTTGGAAAAGCTGTGAAGTTTCTCTTGTGATGCCTCTGCCTCTCCTATTGTTTCTCTAATGTGTTTGGAGAGAATCCATAATGACAGAGCCAATGCTCCATCACCATAAACTTTCCTTATTTTCTGTCTCTCCAAATATGATAAAAAGTATTACTTGTAGCCTTTCTACACCTCTGAGGGTTGCTCTTGTGCTCCTTTTTAGCATAAGGGCTTCAAATGCTATCTTTCTCAATAGATTTCTTACAGCACTGTTCTTGTCTGAATTTCCATCAGGCCATCTTTCCATGAAACTGTGGGCCATATGAAGATAGATCCCTATTGATGCCTCACCAATCCCAAGCAGGGCAAGGCTATTTCATGTGTCATGCAGATTCTACATTTGTTTACAAACCCCTGTTCAGTATTCACAACAGCATGAAATTGCTGACTCAAATTCAATTTCTGATCAACTAGAACCCTAAATCCTTTTATGCAGAAACTGTTGGTTAGCCTGTTTACATCTGCTCTTTAAAAATTATTCAACATGGCTGTTAGCAATTTTTTTTGTCAGAGCAATTCTGACAAAGTCAATATGCCTACTGCAAGCATATTATCCAGAAGAATCTGAATTTCATAACTTACATGGGCCACAATTTAATACAGAGGTACTGGCAGCTTAGACTAGACCATAATACATGATATTGTATGGCCTAACTTCTTTTTCATTTCCAAGAACAGGGTCTCTGTTTCATAAGCAGTGGCACAACAAATACAGCCTGTTTTCATGTGGAAGAGAAGCACAGGAGACCTGTACAGTGTATATATAGCACCTTCTTAATATGATGGAGCCTTTATCAGGAAAGATGTCAGTCAAAGGCAGTAGGGCCCTGTGTCTAGAACTGCTACACCTCACCAAATGCATATGGCTGGGTTTGTCTCTTTGCTGGCAATGAGATTTTTATTCACCTGCAGCTCAATATTAAAATGTCTTTCAAATCTGTGAAAGTTTTGCAATGTGGTGGTAATTTCATAGAAAACCTCTAACAGGCTACTAAAAAAAAATTATTATGGCTGATTTATGCATTGACTCAAACTTTCAGGACCAAACTTTAATCTCTGCTAGTTTAGTTTTACTGCATTAGTTTATAATGTGTAACTTCATTCTGTTTAGTAAGATTCAAACCTATTCAGAATATCAAAAGGAAAACTACTGTATTCTGTTAAGTTGAACCTGGCAGCTCTAGCCGTTCCTGAGTTAAGAATTTACAGAGTAAGATAGTACACAACACAGAGAGGGAAAGATACCAGAACAAAAAAAACCCCAAAACCTCAAGTGCTAGTGACTATTTTTACTTAGTGCTGATCCAGAAAAAGGAAAAATTAAAACACATGAGATTTTAACTGACATTTCCTCCCATAAAACAGTTGGCATCCTCAAACCAAAGCTTCTATTACCTTTGTCAGTATAGCAATGTCATGGAATAAAGCACTTCACAATCAGCCTTGTTAATCTTCGCGTTACGAACACAAGAAACCCACACCATAAAATACTGTTTAAAATATGCAATAAACTGCACCCAAGAGCTGTTTCTGATATGTAATACATCTTGACAAGCTTTGGGCTGACTTTGCTGGCCTATTGACCCTGCCCATAGGCAAAGCATGTCTCTTTGCCACAGCTAATCTTTTCTGGACACCCCTGTCACAGTGCAGCTCCGTTTGAAACAGCTGAAAAGGTCAACGACTGTCTCTCCACTTTCAGACTGAATTCAAGTCAATTCATATCTAGGCATTCAAAGTGCTGCAATTCGCTACAAGGACTCTTCACATGCACTTTGTTCTTTTTGCCAATTCCTTCCCTCATGGCTCCATCCACCACTCTCTTAAAGCATCTTTGGTTTATTCATACGATTACAAAATTTTTAATTAAAGCTCTCATTCCTGCATTTTATAAAGCTATGCATGTCTTGCAGTTAGCAACCAAGTACAAATAGTAGATTAGGCTCTTTTTATTGATCTTTTAGCCAGACACAAAATATAGAGCCATGTAAAATCTCTAGACTCCTATTTTCTCAGCCTGGACCGTTATGGCCTTTGCAGTCACTGGAGTAATTTCCAGACATTAGAGCAGTAGCTTGGCACCTGCTGAAGTGAAAGTGAGAGGAGATCTACTGTTCAAAGAACCTCTCCTTCAAATAACTCTACTGACTGTCCCTTACAACTGAGATAATGTCTCTCAGATGCTCTTGCTGGGCTCCTGAAATCCAGAGCAGTCACCAGTTATTTACTGCTGCTACCAATTTTTTGACACAAGAAGAAGAGAGCAAACCCACAATTGCTTAGGCTGCAAGAGCCATCCAGTAGTACAGCACTCATTACATATGTGTAGTACACTGCCTACAGGAAAGAGCTGAAAGGTAAAAATTGTCTTGAATGCCTGGTTTAGAACTAACTGGAAGAGCAAGATGAAAAGCACTGGAAATTGTGAAAACAGCATATATTTGCCAAGGTATCTAATAGACTATTTTAGTTAATCTTATTTCCATGTTAAGTCTTATAGGTTGGTGAGCTTTCAAATCAGACTGCCGTTAAAGGATCTGTTTTGCCACGGAAGCAGCACTAAAATTACCTCTGACTTAAAAGCAGGCATAAACCATTGAAGGATAAATGAAACTTTGATCAATATAACATGTAGTATGGGAAAGAGATTATTCTTTTTCTCTTCATGATCAATCATTGCTTTCTCATTTTTTTTCCTCTGCCACAAAAATTATATATTCCAAGATATATCTTTTCCCAAAAACTGAGAAAAAAATTACTTTAGAGAGCTTTAGTTGTACATATTGAAATTACAAAAAATAAAGAATTTTGAGGGCACCAGATTCCAACCCTAATTTGACTTGAGTAGAACAAATGCTATTTTCTAGTGTGCAAACCAGTAAAATACACTTCAGCTTCCTATGCTTTAAAAGATAATTGTGATACTTCCAAAGTCACAAAGTGACTTAGACTGTCAAGTAAAGTATTTTAACGGTCTGAGAGCCCTGAGAAGATAGCAGATGCAAGGACTGTAAAATTTGACTCAGAAAGGTTAAAGTATATCTGACTTCTAATTCTGTTACTTTTCTTTCCAAAGTCCAATCCCTAACATTGAATCACCCTTTTCTGCTTAGCTTTGACCCAAAGCTCATACGTGTCAATGAAAAAGCACTTGGCTTTCTCATTTTTCATAGATAAATTTATCTCTTTCATCAAAAATCATGTACAAACAGCGATATCAAACAGAGCTGTAACTTTCTGATGAACACAGTGCTCTCTTCCCCCAGATATGTCCCTTTATGGACTTTTGATTTGGGTTCTTTTCCCTTTGAACTGAAGATTGATGAGACGGGAGGCGAGGATTTTCTCTCGTTCGTTCTCAGTTGTTTATTTTTTCTTATCAGCATTACA